>NW_027288802.1:135000-350047 GCF_037038585.1 Patagioenas fasciata
CCCTAACCCTAAGCCTAACCCTAACCCAACCCTAATGGCCCTAACCCTAACTCTAATGGCCCTAACTCTAACCCTAACTCTAATGGCCCTAACCCTAACCCTAACCCTAACTCTAATGGCCCTAACCCTAACCCTAAACCTAACCCTAACCTAACAGTAACCCTAAACCTAACCTCTACCCTTAACACTAACCCTATGCCCTAAACCCTAAACATCATCCCTAAACCTAACCCTAACCATAACCCTAAACCCTAACCCTAACACTAATCCTAAATCTAAACCTAACACCTAACCCTAACCCCTAACCCTGACACTAAGCCTAAACATAACCCTAAGGCCCTAACCCTAAGGCCCTAACCCTAAGGCCCTAACCCTAAGGCCCTAACCCTACCCTTACGCCTAACCCTTACGCCTAACCCCTAACCCAACCGTAATGGCCCTAACCTAAGCCTAAGCCTAACCTCTAACCCGTAAGCCTAACTCTAGCCCTAACCCTAACCCCTAACCCTAACTCTAAGCCTAACCCTATTCCTATCCGTAAATCTAACCCTAACCCCTAACCCAACCGTAATGGCCCTAACCCTAAGCCTAAGCCTAAGCCCTAACCCGTAAGCCTAACTCTAGCCCTAACCCTAACCCCTAACCCTAACTCTAAGCCTAACCCTATTCCTATCCGTAACCCGAACCCTAACCCCTAACCCTAACCCTAACCCCTAACCCCTAACCCAACCGTAATGGCCCTAACCCTAAGCCTAAGCGTAACCCAAAACCCAAACCCTAACATTAACCCTAAACCTAACCCTAACAACCCCAACCCTAACCCTAACCCTAAACCAAAACCCTAATCGTAACCCTAACCCTAACTCTAATGGCCCTAACCCTAACGGCCCTAACCCTAACCCTAAACCTAACCCAAAACCATAAGCCTAACCCTAACGGCCCTAACCCTAACCCTAACCCTAGCCCTAACCCTAGCCCCTAACCCGTAAGCCTAAATCTAGCCCTAACCCTAACCCCTAACTTTAACTCTAAGCCTAACCCTATTCCTATCCGTAACCCTAACCCTAACCCTAAACCTAACTTTAACACTAACACTAACTCTAACCCTAATCCTAACCCTAAGCGTAATCCTAAACCCTAACCCTAAGCCCTAACCCTAACCCTAATTGACCCTAAACCTAACCCTAATCCCTAACCCTAACCCTAACCCTGACACTAAGCCTAAACATAACCCTAAGGCCCTAACCCTAAGGCCCTAACCCTAAGGCCCTAACCCTACCCTTACGCCTAACCCCTAACCCAACCGTAATGGCCCTAACCTAAGCCTAAGCCTAACCTCTAACCCGTAAGCCTAACTCTAGCCCTAACCCTAACCCCTAACCCTAACTCTAAGCCTAACCCTATTCCTATCCGTAAATCTAACCCTAACCCCTAACCCAACCGTAATGGCCCTAACCCTAAGCCTAAGCCTAAGCCCTAACCCGTAAGCCTAACTCTAGCCCTAACCCTAACCCCTAACCCTAACTCTAAGCCTAACCCTATTCCTATCCGTAACCCGAACCCTAACCCCTAACCCTAACCCTAACCCCTAACCCCTAACCCAACCGTAATGGCCCTAACCCTAAGCCTAAGCGTAACCCAAAACCCAAACCCTAACATTAACCCTAAACCTAACCCTAACAACCCCAACCCTAACCCTAACTCTAAACCAAAACCCTAATCGTAACCCTAACCCTAACTCTAATGGCCCTAACCCTAACGGCCCTAACCCTAACCCTAAACCTAACCCAAAACCATAAGCCTAACCCTAACGGCCCTAACCCTAACCCTAGCCCTAACCCTAGCCCCTAACCCGTAAGCCTAAATCTAGCCCTAACCCTAACCCCTAACTTTAACTCTAAGCCTAACCCTATTCCTATCCGTAACCCTAACCCTAACCCTAAACCTAACTTTAACACTAACACTAACTCTAACCCTAATCCTAACCCTAAGCGTAATCCTAAACCCTAACCCTAAGCCCTAACCCTAACCCTAATTGACCCTAAACCTAACCCTAATCCCTAACCCTAACCCTAACCCCCTAACCCTAACCCCTAACCCTAAGCGCAACCCTAAGCGTAACCCTAACCCTAATTGACCCTAACCCTAACCCTAATTGACCCTAACCCTAACCCTACCGTTAACTCTAACCCTAACCAAAACCCCTAACCCTAACACTAACCCTAACCCCTAATCCTAACCCTAACCCTAACCCTAATCCCTAACCCTAATCCCTAACCCTAACCCCTAACCCAATAACCCTAACCCTAACTCTAAACCCTAACCCTAACCCTAACCCTAACCGCTAACCCTAACCCTACCGTTAACTCTAACCCTAACCAAAACCCCTAACCCTAACACTAACCCTAACCCCTAATCCTAACCCTAACCCTAACCCTAATCCCTAACCCTAATCCCTAACCCTAACCCCTAACCCAATAACCCTAACCCTAACTCTAAACCCTAACCCTAACCCGAACCCTAACCCTAACCCTAACCCTAACCGCTAACCCTAACCCTACCGTTAACTCTAACCCTAACACTAACACTAACCCTAACCCCTAATCCTAACTGTAACCCTAACCCCTTAAACTTACCCTAACCTTAACCCTAACCCTAACCCTAATCCTGACCCTAACCCGTAACTCTAAACCTAACTTTAACAATAACCCTAACCCTAACCCCTAACCCTAACCCTAACCCTGACCCTAACCCTAATGGCCCTAACCCTAACCCTAACGGCCCTAACCCAACCGTAATGGCCCTAACCCTAAGCCTAACCCTAACCCAACCCTAATGGCCCTAACCCTAACTCTAATGGCCCTAACCCTAACCCTAACTCTAATGGCCCTAACCCTAACCCTAACCCTAACTCTAATGGCCCTAACCCTAACCCTAAACCTAACCCTAACCTAACAGTAACCCTAAACCTAACCTCTACCCTTAACACTAACCCTATGCCCTAAACCCTAAACATCATCCCTAAACCTAACCCTAACCATAACCCTAAACCCTAACCCTAACACTAATCCTAAATCTAAACCTAACACCTAACCCTAACCCTGACACTAAGCCTAAACATAACCCTAAGGCCCTAACCCTAAGGCCCTAACCCTAAGGCCCTAACCCTACCCTTACGCCTAACCCTTACGCCTAACCCCTAACCCAACCGTAATGGCCCTAACCTAAGCCTAAGCCTAACCTCTAACCCGTAAGCCTAACTCTAGCCCTAACCCTAACCCCTAACCCTAACTCTAAGCCTAACCCTATTCCTATCCGTAAATCTAACCCTAACCCCTAACCCCTAACCCAACCGTAATGGCCCTAACCCTAAGCCTAAGCCTAAGCCCTAACCCGTAAGCCTAACTCTAGCCCTAACCCTAACCCCTAACCCTAACTCTAAGCCTAACCCTATTCCTATCCGTAACCCGAACCCTAACCCCTAACCCTAACCCTAACCCCTAACCCAACCGTAATGGCCCTAACCCTAAGCCTAAGCCTAACCCAAAACCCTAACCCTAACATTAACCCTAAACCTAACCCTAACAACCCCAACCCTAACCCTAGTCTAAAACCCTAATCGTAACCCTAACCCTAACTCTAATGGCCCTAACCCTAACGGCCCTAACCCTAACCCTAACCCAAAACCATAACCCTAACCCTAACGGCCCTAACCCTAACCCTAACCCTAGCCCCTAACCCGTAAGCCTAAATCTAGCCCTAACCCTAACCCCTAACTTTAACTCTAAGCCTAACCCTATTCCTATCCGTAACCCTAACCCTAAACCTAACTTTAACCCTAACACTAACTCTAACCCTAATCCTAACCCTAAGCGTAATCCTAAACCCTAACCCTAACCCCTGACCCTAAGCGTAATCCTAAACCCTAACCCTAATCCTAACCCTAAGCGTAATCCTAAACCCTAACCCTAACCCCTAAACCTAACCCTAAGCGTAGCCCTAACCCTAACCCTAATCCTACCGTTAACTCTAACCCTAACCAAAACCCCTAACCCTAACACTAACCCTAACCCCTAATCCTAACTGTAACCCTAACCCCTTAAACTTACCCTAATCTTAACCCTAACCCTAATCCTGACCCTAACCCTAACCCTAACCCCTAACCCTAATCGTAACCCTAAGCATAACCCTAACACTAAATCTAACCCTAAGCCCTAACCCTAAGCGTAATCCTAAACCCTAACCCTAACCCTAAGCGTAATCCTAAACCCTAACCCTAACCCTAAGCGTAATCCTAAACCCTAACCCTAACCCCTAACCCTAACCCTAACCGCAACCCTAAGCGTGGCCCTAACCCTAACCCCTAACCCTAAGCGTAATCCTAAACCCTAACCCTAATCCTAACCCTAAGCGTAATCCTAAACCCTAACCCTAACCCCTAACCCTAACCCTAACCCTAAAGCGCAACCCTAAGCGTAGCCCTAACCCTAACCCTAACTCTAACCCTAACCAAATCCCCTAACCCTAACCCCTAATCCTAACTGTAACCCTAACCCCTTAAACTTACCCTAACCTTAACCCTAAGCCTAATCCTGACCCTAACCCTAACCCTAACCCTAAGCGCAACCCTAAGCGTAGCCCTAACCCTAACCCTAAACCTTAACCCTAAGCGTAATCCTAAACCCTAACCCTAATCCTAACCCTAAGCGTAATCCTAAACCCTAACCCTAACCCTAAAGCGCAACCCTAAGCGTAGCCCTAACCCTAACCCTAACACTAAATCTAACCCTAAGCCCTAACCCTAAGCGTAATCCTAAACCCTAAACCTAATCCTAACCTTAAGCGTAATCCTAAACCCTAACCCTAACCCCTAACCCTAAGCGTAATCCTAAACCCTAACCCTAACCCTAAGCGTAATCCTAAACCGTAACCCTAATCTTAACCCTAAGCGTAATCCTAAACCCTAACCCTAACCCTAATTGACCCTAACCCTAATCCCTAACCCTAACCCTAACCCTACCGTTAACTCTAACCCTAACCAAAACCCCTAACCCTAACACTAACCCTAACCCCTTAAACTTACCCTAACCCTAATCCTGACCCTAACCCTAACCCTAAGCGCAACCCTAAGCGTAGCCCTAACCCTAACCCTAAACCTTAACCCTAAGCGTAATCCTAAACCCTAACCCTAACCCTAACCCTGACCCTGACCCTAATGGCACTAACCCTAACCCTGACCCTAACCCTAATGGCCCTAACCCTAACGGCCCTAACCCTAACCCTAATGGCCCTAACCCTAACCCTAACCCAACCCTAATGGCCCTAACCCTAACCGCCCTAACCCTAACCCTAATGGCCCTAACCCCTAACCCAACCGTAATGGCCCTAACCCTAAGCCTAACCCTAACCTAACCCTAATGGCCCTAACTCTAACCCTAACTCTAATGGCCCTATCCCTAACCCTAACCCTAACTCTAATGGCCCTAACCCTAACCCTAACGTCCCTAACCCTAACCCTAACCTAACAGTAACCCTAAACCTAACCTCTACCCTTAACACTAACCCTATGCCCTAAACCCTAAACATCATCCCTAAACCTAACCCTACCCATAACCCTAAACCCTAACCCTAACACTAATCCTAAATCTAAACCTAACACCTAACCCTAACCCCTAACCCTAACACTAAGCCTAAACATAACCCTAAGGCCCTAACCCTAAGGCCCTAACCCTAAGGCCCTAACCCTAAGGCCCTAACCCTAAGGCCCTAACCCTACCCTTACGCCTAACCCTTACGCCTAACCCCTAACCCGTAAGCCTAACTCTAGCCCTAACCCTAACCCCTAACCCTAACTCTAAGCCTAACCCTATTCCTATCCGTAACCCTTACCCTAACCCCTAACCCTAACCCAACCGTAATGGCCCTAACCCTAACCCGAACCCCTAACCCAAAACCCTAACCCTAACATTAACCCTAAACCTAACCCTAACAACCCCAACCCTAACCCTAACCCTAAACCAAAACCCTAATCGTAACCCTAACCCTAACTCTAATGGCCCTAACCCTAACGGCCCTAACCCTAACCCTAAACCTAACCCAAAACCATAACCCTAACCCTAACGGCCCTAACCCTAACCTTAACCCTAACCCTGTCCCAAACCCTAACACTAAAAGCTAACCCTAACCTAACGGTAACCCTAAACCTAACCTCTACCCTTAACACTAACCCTATGCCCTAAACCCTAAACATCATCCCTAAACCTAACCCTAACCATAACCCTAAACCCTAACCCCTAACCCTAACACTAATCCTAAATCTAAACCCAACCCCCAACCCCTAACCCCGACCCCTGACCCCTCCCCCAAACCCCTAACCCCTAACCCTAGCCCTCCTAACCCTAATGCCCCTAACCCCTTACCCCCTCACTCTAAACCCTAAACCCTAACCCTAAACCCTAACCCCTAACCCTAAACCCTAACCCCTAACCCTAACCCCTAAACCCTAACGACCCTAACCCCTAACCCTAACGACCCTAACCGACCCTAACCCTAACGCTAATGGCCTAATCCCTACTGCTGCACCAGACTTTTAGTTTTTCATCTTTTTACCTATACATACTACAGAATATAAATAACAACATCTACAAATAAGAATTAAATATGCAACAGAAAAATACACAACTACACATAACATAAAAAATCCTCAACTACCAGAAATATTCAAATTACACAGCAACTATGCAAATTAACTCATTAAATATGCAAATTAGGGAGGAAAAAACCAACTTTTTCTCCCCTACAAAAACCAGAACACAACAAAAAAAACCACCATAAAAACAACAAAACCAATCCACACCTCCTCCCAGAGACTGCAGGGAGTACTGGGATTTATATTAAATATATTTTTTTAAATCCCCTAGAGCACCCAAAGCCATACTGCTCCACTTAAAAATAAAATACATTCTTTTTCTTCCTCACTTTTTCTTCAAGTAGTTTATTTCATTTTTATTTAGTTTCTTTGCAATGACAAACTAATCTGACACGACATCCAAAAGAAACCCTTCCAGAACTGCACACTCACTGCCCTTCAACCTCAACGACTGGTCCGCTTGCTCAAAGTCCGTCAAATGGACACTCAGACACAGACAGACTCCAATGTGGATACAGACAAAGTCCAACACACCCACATGCACATATGAAGTCCAGCATGGATGGCTGACACTGAGTCCAGCATGCACATGCACATAGACACGGACAAAGTCCTACACACATAGACACAAAGTCCAATGCACCCACGGACGGAGACGGACGAAGTCTAACCCGCACGCCGCACGTGACGAATTGCTGCGTGGACGCGACGGATGGTGACCGAGTCTGGCATGCGCTCGCCGTCGACATGCTCTCGAAGCCTCTCACGCACGCGAAACTTCTCCGACTGAAAAAGATGCCGGACAACAACAAGGTACAGCTGCTTTATTACCTTTGTGAAGGAGCTGAGTTAGGTAAAGCTAGGCCCCTCAAACTCAATATTACCCAACAAATTACATGGAGTTGTAATAAACAGTAAGATCATATACAAGCTGCTTGTTATTACAGCATTCCCTTATCACTATGACCATAACACAGAAAACTCCCCCATATTACAGCATTTTGACATAATATATCACAGTGCCTAAGGCTACGGGGAATATCGTCACCTTTGGTAGGGAGCCGTTACAAAGTTTTGTTCTGGATCGGAGCGATTTACGGACTCTTCCTGACCGTGTCCCTTTGACCGCGTCGCAGAATGGACTCCTCCCTGTTATGACTCTTCTACAGAGTATCCTCCTGACTGGTAACCGAAACATCTAATGCGTACCTTGATTACATATTTTACGTATTACATTTATCACGCTACGCAGAAAAGCCAACTCCTCTATCTCACGGCATCCCTGATGTCACCTTACGGAGGATAACACGCCCCTATCACGACCCTGACCGACTCGTGGGCCGTTTAGTTTGACCGCTCCTGGGGCGATTGCGACCGGCTTTCCGGTACCGTTCCCTAAACGAACCTCCTGGCCGCTACCGACCGAGACCGCAATCTGGAATAACTACGGCCTCAAAAGCTGTTCCCAGAGCCTTGACAATCCCCTCGCCTTCGAAACTGCCGTCCCAGCCGGACCCAAATTGGAACGCTGACTGTGAACTTGATCTTGCCTAGCGGCCTGGACCTGGGGAAAAAACACCCTCCTGGGGGGGCAGAGAACAGAGAATCCCCTGACAGGGGCTTGTTTTCCTATTTCTGTTTTTTCCTCCTTTTCAGGTAAATTTCAAAATAAACCTGCAAAGAAAACAACTACCCCAAAACACAATCATACCAGACCTCACAGCTAAACCGCACCACTCACTCCAATACCAAACCCACCACCCTCTCGCACGGCTGCCATTCTCCCAGCTCGTACGATCGCCCCATGTCCGCATCGCCCCTCAGGAACATCGTTCCCGGGAGCCTCCGAAATGGCCCTGCCTGCCAAAACCCCGGTCCGAGGGTCGCCCGCATCCGAACCTTGGCGACCAACATCGCCTTGCGGAGCGGCCGGGACCGGGAAAAAAAAACACCCAGCCGGGGGAAAAAAAAAAAATCCCCCGGCTGGGTTTTTTTTTATTCTATTTTAAAACTTAAATGTTCCTTGAAAAGGAAAAACCATGAACCTGCACAGACAAAAACCCACAACCCATAAACACAAACACACCAAATCTCACAGCTCACCACACCACTCATTCACCTAACAAAGCCACCTCACGCATCACAGCCATTGTGCCCTCTGTGCCATTGCTCGTGGGGAACGCTGTTCCCAGCAGCCTCCAAAATGGCCCTGCCTGCCAAAACCCCGGTCCGACGGCCTCCCGGGTCCGAACCTTGGCGACGAACGTCGCCTCGCGGAGCGGCCGGGACCGGGGGAAAAAAAAAAAAAAAATTCCCTGGCTGGGGTTTTTTTATTCTATTTGAAATTTTAAATGTACCTGAAAAGGAAAAATCATTAACCTGCAAGGACAAAAACTCACAACCCCCAATATACAAATGCACCACAATCACACAGCTGAGCGCACCACTCATTCACCTACCAAACCCACCCCACGCTCACATGGCAGCTGTTGTCCCCTCTATGCCGTTGCTCCTCGGGAACACCGTTCCCAGGAGCCTCCAAAATGGCCCTGCCTGCCGAAACCCCAGCCCGAGGGCCGCCCGCGTCCTAACCTCGGCGACAAATGTCGCCTCGCGGAGCGGCCGGGACCAGGGAAAAAACCCGGTCGGGGGGGATGGATCCCCCAGCTGGAGTTTTTTATTCTTTAACTTTGGAATTTACCTGAAAAGGAAAAAAAATTGAACCTCCAAGGACAAATAACTACAGCCCCGAGCCGCGTTTGCTTGAGGTTTCACACTATCCGAACGCTCTGCGCGTCATCTACCCGGCCGACCGCTTCTTCCTCTCCCGAAGATTTGCTTGAGACAGGGCCTTCACACTTTGCACTTAATTCCCTTGCCATCCTTCATATAGTTCTTGACTGTGGTGACCTATTCTTGCTCGGCGTCCTGATCCTGTCAGTTACCGCGACCTCCTTCCTCTGAGATTCCGGAATTCAAACTCGCCCCGCGTCTCCGTCGCCGAACGCCGACGACGCCCGCGATCCCGCCGACATCGCTCGGTTTCGGGTGACCGACTGGGGCGCGGCCGACCGAGGGTGGCGCTAGACGGCTTGCGCTGTGGCAGAATGTAATGGTGATGGATACTATTGCTTACTAGGAGGACAGAATATGCTAAGCAAATTCAGCTGAAACTTGATTCAGAGCGATTTCTACGTGGACGGGAGATGCCAAAGGCTACAGGGAGGTCTTTCCGTCGAGGCGTGAGGTTGGGATCAGACCCCCTCACTCTCTAAACTCCTCTGCGGACGGGAGCCCGGGTGCGGCTGGATCCGAACTTAGCCCTGCGCTGGATCTACGGTTGGCCTCCCGGCCGTGCAGGGGAGAGGGAAAACACCTAAGATATTATATTGACATATGGCCAAAGGACTGTATGTGCACACCTGACTCCTTATACCGCTCAGCCTGAATTTCTGAATGGCATCGCTCTACGCCTCGGCATCCCTACCTCCCTTCCAGAGGCACGGGGACGGTTGGGTCATGGTCTAAGTCCTCGGTCTATCGGGGCAAACTCTCCGGCAAAATCCATGTAAATAACCAACCGAACGGAGCGGTACTGCGGGAAGGCTGACTGGAGCTGCCTCTTCTGCTGAGGTCCCAGCCGAGCGTGGAAATCCCTGGGTATTTATACCCTTACAAACTATTCACCCACCCCTCTACGCTGCGATTGCATCCAATAGCGATAGTCGAGTCTCTGGTCTTCTTGCTTCTCAGCGGATCCTGTGCGCTGACCTCGCGCTGGACTCGGCTCTGCGCAGCCGTAGATTCGGTTTACGGTCCGTAGGAGCTTCCCGACGGCCTCGAATGTGGCATTTTTGGCGACAGAAGCCTATTCCTGCGGGAACGTGTAAAGCGCGCCTTATGGGATGGGTGACGATCGGAGTCTGTAGCTGCTTTTGTTACCATCGAGTAAAGGCTATAATTATGAGTGCTACATAGCCTAACAAAACGCCTTTCTATAAGTGACTCATATTGACAATGTGGTCACCTGCAAAGAAAAAAACCAAAAAGATTTCATTAAAACAGGCTTTGTCTATGAAATAACAGCACACCACAGACAACACTAATCATCAATGGTCTCTGTAACGACTGCAAAACACCACTAAAAGGACTTACGACTCCCCTGCCCCCAGCTACTGCGTCCCAGATGACTTCTGGCTATACATTTTAACACATCAACAGATTAACCGTGGACTCCTAGAGCTCATTCCACCCGCCCCTGACTCCACACCGCCGGGCAGAGCAGCTCCGAGCCGAACGTGCACGTGCGCAGACAAACGTGCCACAGAACGTTACAGGCGACATCATGTCAACAACACCAACAACACCCAACAATGGGAACAACTCCCAATCAGAGAGGCATCGATCAAAAAAACCTGCAGGGGGGCACTGGTGTGGCGAGGAGCCTCCACTACAACCCCAGAAAACAAAGGAGCCGAAAGTCACGGCCCCTTATAAGACGGCGGCACTGGCGCGCACACACACACAGAGGAGACGGCGGCACTGGCGCGCACACACACACAGAGGAGACGGCGGCACTGGCGCGCACACACACACAGAGGAGACGGCGGCACTGGCGCGCACACACACACAGAGGAGACGGCGGCACTGGCGCGCACACACACACAGAGGAGACGGCGGCACTGGCGCGCACACACACAGCGGAGACGGGGGCACTGGCGCGCACACACACACAGCGGAGACGGGGGCACTGGCGCGCACACACACACAGCGGAGACGGGGGCACTGGCGCGCACACACACACAGAGGAGACGGGGGCACTGGCGCGCACACACACACAGAGGAGACGGGGGCACTGGCGCGCACACACACACAGAGGAGACGGCGGCACTGGCGCGCACACACACACAGAGGAGACGGCGGCACTGGCGCGCACACACACAGAGGAGACGGCGGCGCTACTTAAAACCTTCAAGACGCTGGGAAGAAGTGCCAGTCCCTTAGACTGGAGGGGTACAGAGCAGAGCTGCCGATGCAGCCCAGAATTACACCATAAACCACAACTGAGTAGAAACATCCAAAATGCAAAAACCATCCACGCTTTCAGCTGCTGATACAAGAAAACTGGGACCTGATTGGCGCTACGCCAACTGGCACCGGCGTTCCGGATCCCGGGATGGTGCCCGGGATGCCTGTCGGGTCCCTCAAGCGCGATGAGAGCCCGGGACCGTCTGGCAGGCACAATGCAAGCCTCCCGACCTGCAATACAACACTGACACTAGGCTGGAGCTGCCCTGCCCAGGACACCCTGGCATCGCACTGTGAAGTTCCCTGCCCAAAAGGGACTGTTCCTGGAACACCCTTGCCCCAAAGAGAACTTTACCCCCCTCCCGGCAGTTCCCAACCCCTACCCAGCCCTCCAGCCTCCACTTATCTTTCAGAGGGCCAAGAGACTGAATCCATCTTCAACAGAGGAAAACACCACATATGCTGATGGAGATCTTCCTGCATCACCAAGTTCCTCCTCAACATCTGCAATAACACAAGAAAACACACACTCACTAAGCAAAGCCAGCACACAATATAAAGGCACAAGGCACATCTTCCCTCTGACACCACGCACCGACCCACCTGCTTACGGCGCTCTGCTCGGCTCTTCCGTCGCTCTTTCGTGCCATGTTGTCCCTCTGCATCTGAAATCAAGGTATTCAACAAGTCACTGAGATGCTCATCAACAGCTTGACCATTCCACAGGTCTGTTTTCTATTCAGGAATCCCACCAGAAGCTCTAATTGAGTCCCTAAAACACTGGGGAACAGACTGCCAGCTCCCCTGCCCACAGCTACTGCATCCCAGATGACCGCACAACCTTTGCCTACACAACTGAATCTGTCAACAGATTAACCGTGGACTCCTAGAGCTCACTCCACCCGCCCCTGACTCCACACCGCCGGGCAGAGCAGCTCCGAGCCGAATGTGCACGTGCGCAGTCAAACTCGCCACAGAACGCTATGGACTACACGACCGCAATGGCACCAAAAACACTCCGCAACGACAGCGACACCAAAACCAGAGAAGGCATCAATCCAAATGCCCTGCAGGGAGGCAGTGATGAGGCAAGGAGGCTCTTCTGCAACCCCAGGAAAAAGGAGCCCAACGTCACGGCCCCTTATGAGACGGCGACGGCACTGGCGCCCACACACACAGAGACGGCGGCGGCACTGGAGCCCACACACACAGAGACGGCGGTACAACCTAAGAACTTCTTCCCAGCATCTTGAAGTGCCAGTCCCTTAGACTGGAGGGGTAGAGAGCAGAGCTGCTGAAGCAGCCCAGAATGACACCATAGGTCACTGCTGACCAGAAATGCCCAAAATGCAAGCACCGTCCACGCTTTTGGCTGATGATACAAGAATCCAGCACCCGATTGGCTCTACACCAATTAACACCAGCATTCCGGATCCCGGGATGGCACCTGAGAGGCCCGTTGGGCCCCCGGAGTACAGCGAGACCCCGGGATCGTCTGACAGGTGCAAGGCAGGCTTCCCGAGCTACACGACAACGCAGACGCAGGCTGGAGCTGCCCTGCCCGGCACGTGCTGGCATCGCACTGTAAAGTTCCCTAGGTCCTTTACCCACCCCAAGAGGACTTTTCCTGGACAGCCCTTCTCCTTATCACAACTTTACCCGCCTCCCTGCGATTCCCGGCCCCTTCCCAGCCCCTGTGCCTCCACTTATCTTTCAGAGGGCCGAGGGACCAAATCCACCTTCGACAGAGAAAACGCCACGTGCGCTAACGGAGATGTTCCTGCATTGCCGGGTTCCTCTTCAACATCTACAGTAACACGGGCAAACACACGCTCACTAAGCCGTACCAGCATACGGTATCGCGGGGTAAACACCAACTCCTTCCGCGACACCCACCTCCTAAGTTCCTTGGCGTTCTGTTCGGCGCGTCGTGCCACGGGTGCGGTCACAAACCCTCATTGCTCGTGGCACCTAAGACATTGGGAAACAAAAGAACTGTAGGGCTTGGAGCGAGTCCCCAGCCTCACGCTCCTTCTCGCCCACACCCCGGCTCACCAGAAACGCTCCTCCGAGTCCAAAGGGCCCAAAAGGAGCCTGCAAAACAAGAAGGAAATGCTGAACCGAGACACCGGGCTCCTTGACACCCACCACCGCCTCACCTTCTCGGCTGCTGGTCGGCGTGCAGCTTCGCCCCTCCGAGCTGGTCCGCGGCACCTGCAAAAACAAAGGCATCTGCTCCGACGCTGCCTGAAAACAGCCTGCCCACAGACAATTCCATCTCCCGCTCCTTTACCTTGGCCGCTCGCCCACCTGGCTGCCTTTGCTTTTGACTGCAACGCTGTTGACCACAGAGGTTCAGCTACCACCTGTAAAACACAACCAAAGGATGCTCATACCTGCACCGGCAACACAAGACCTGAAATGAGCTGCTGCTTTGGCCCAGCACTCGTTCCTCACCTTGCCCAAGGAGCTGCAGTGCCGATACCCAGCTTTCCTCTTTGTTTAACACCTGTAAAACAGACAAACAACCCAACTTAGATAAAGACAGAGGGCACATCTTCCCTCTGACACCACGCACCGACCCACCTGCTTACGGCGCTCTGCTCGGCTCTTCCGTCGCTCTTTCGTGCCATGTTGTTCCTCTGCATCTGAAATCAAGGTATTCAACAAGTCACTGAGATGCTCATCAACAGCTTGACCATTCCACAGGTCTGCTTTCTATTCAGGAATCCCACCAGAAGCTCTAATTGAGTCCCTAAAACACTGGGGAACAGACTGCCAGCTCCCCTGCCCACAGCTACTGCATCCCAGATGACCGCACAACCTTTGCCTACACAACTGAATCTGTCAACAGATTAACCGTGGACTCCTAGAGCTCACTCCACCCACCCCTGACTCCACACCGCCGGGCAGAGCAGCTCCGAGCCGAACGTGCACGTGCGCAGTCAAACACGCCACAGAACGCTATGGACGACACGACCGCAATGGCACTAAAAACACTCCGCAACGACAGCGACACCAAAACCAGAGAAGGCATCAATCCAAATGCCCTGCAGGGAGGCAGTGATGAGGCAAGGAGCCTCTTCTGCAACCCCAGGAAAAAGGAGCTGAACATCACAGTCCCTTATGAGACGGCGGCACCGGCGCACACACACACAGAGGAGACGGCGGCACAACCTAAGAACTTCTTCCCAGCATCTTGAAATGCCAGTCCCTAGGACTGGAGGGGTAGAGAGCAGAGCTGCTGATGCAGCCCAGAATGACACCATAAATCACAACTGACCAGAAACATCCAAAATGCAAGCACCATCCACGCTTTTGGCTGATGATACAAGAATCCAGCACCCAATTGGCACTACGCCAATTAGCACCAGCATTCCGGATCCCGGGATGGCACCTGAGAGGCCCATTGGGCCCCTGGAGCACAGCGAGACCCCGGGATCGTCTGACAGACGCAAGGCAGGCATCCCGAGCTACACGACAACGCAGACGCAGGCTGGAGCTGCCCTGCCCGGCACATGCTGGCATCGCACTGTAAAGTTCCCTGGGCCCTTAACCCACCCAAAGGGGACTTTTCCTGGACAGGGAAAGCCCTTATCAGAACTTTACCCCCATCCCTGCGATTCCCGGCCCCTTCCCAGCCCCCGTGCCTCCACTTATCTTTAAGAGGGCCAAGGGACCGAATCCACCTTCGACAGAGAAAACGCCACGTGCGCTAATGGAAATGTTCCTGCATTGCCGGGGTCCTCTTCAACATCTACAGTAACACAGGAAAACACACGCTCACTAAGCCATGCCAGCATACGGTATCGCGGGGTAAACGCCGACTCCTCCCGCAACACCCACCTGCTCCTAAGTTCCTCGGCGTTCCGTTCGGTGCGTCGTGTCACGGGTGCGGTCACAAACCCTCATCGCTCGTAACGCCTAAGACAGCGAGAAACAAAAGAACTGTAGGGCTTGGAGCGTGTCCCCAGCCCCACGCTCCTCCTTGCCCATACCCCGGTTCACCAGAAACGCTCCTCCGAGTCCAAAGGGCCCAAAAGGAGCCTGCAAAACAAGAAGGAAACGCTGAACCGAGTCACCGGGCGACACCGGGCTCCTCGACACCCACAGCCGCCTCACCTTCTCGGCTGCTGGTCGGTGTGCGGCTTCGCCCCTCCGAGCTGGTCCACGGCACCTGCGAGAACAAAGGCACCTGCTCAGACGCTGCTCAAAAACAGCCCGCCCGTAGACGTGCCCGTCTCCAGCTCCTTTACCTTGGCCGCTCTCTCACCTGCCTGCCCATCCTTGCTTTTGACTGCAACGCCGTTGACCACAGAGGTTCAGCTGCCACCTGTAAAACACAACCCAATGACGCTCATACCTGCACTGGCAACACGGGACCTGAAACGAGCTCCTGCTTCGGCCCGACGCTCGTTGTTCACCTTGCCCGAGGAGTTGCGGTGCTAATACCCAGGTTTCCTCTTCGCTTCTATGAAAGAGACAAATGACCAAACTTACATAGAGCCACACGGCACATCTTCCCGCTGGCATCACACACCGACCCACCTGCTTATGGCGCGCTGCTCACCTCTTCTGTTGCTCTTTCGAACCAAGTCATCCCTCTACCTCTGAAAATAAGGTATTCAACAAGTCACCCAGACGCTCATCAACAGCTTGACCATTCCACAGGTTTGCTTTCTATTCAGGAATCCCACCCGACACTCTAATTGAGTCCCTAAAACACTGGGGAACGGACTGCCAGCTCCCCTGCCCACAGCTACTGCATCCCAGATGACCGCACAACCTTTGCCTACACAACTGAATCTGTCAACAGATTAACCGTGGACTCCTAGAGCTCACTCCACCTGCCCCTGACTCCACACCACCGGGCAGAGCAGCTCCGAGCCGAACGTGCACGTACGCAGACAAACGTGCCACAGAACGTTACAGGCGACATCATGTCAACAACACCAACAACACCCAACAATGGGAACAACTCCCAATCAGAGAGGCATCGATCAAAAAAACCTGCAGGGGGGCACTGGTGTGGCGAGGAGCCTCCACTGCAACCCCAGAAAACAAAGGAGCCGAACGTCACGGCCCCTTATAAGACGGCGGCACTAGCGCACACACACACACAGAGGAGACGGCGGCACTGGCGCGCACACACACAGAGGAGACGGCGGCACTGGCGCGCACACACACAGAGGAGACGGCGGCACTGGCGCGCACACACACAGAGGAGACGGCGGCACTGGCGCGCACACACACAGAGGAGACGGCGGCACTGGCGCGCACACACACAGAGGAGACGGCGGCACTACTTAAAACCTTCAAGACGCTGGGAAGAAGTGCCAGTCCCTTAGACTGGAGGGGTACAGAGCAGAGCTGCCGATGCAGCCCAGAACTACACCATAAAACACAACTGAGCAGAAACATCCAAAATGCAAAAACCATCCACGCTTTCAGCTGCTGATACAAGAAAACAGGGACCTGATTGGCGCTATGCCAACTGGCACCGGCGTTCCGGATCCCGGGATGGTGCCCGGGATGCCTGTCGGGTCCCTCAAGCGCGATGAGAGCCCGGGACCGTCTGGCAGGCACAATGCAAGCCTCCCGACCTGCAATACAACACTGACACTAGGCTGGAGCTGCCCTGCCCAGGACACCCTGGCATCGCACTGTGAAGTTCCCTGCCCAAAAGGGACTGTTCCTGGAACACCCTTGCCCCAAAGAGAACTTTACCCCCCTCCCGGCAGTTCCCAACCCCTACCCAGCCCTCCAGCCTCCACTTATCTTTCAGAGGGCCAAGAGACTGAATCCATCTTCAACAGAGGAAAACACCACATGTGCTGATGGAGATCTTCCTGCATCACCAAGTTCCTCCTCAACATCTGCAATAACACAAGAAAACACACACTCACTAAGCAAAGCCAGCACACAATATAAAGGCACAAGGCACATCTTCCCTCTGACACCACGCACCGACCCACCTGCTTACGGCGCTCTGCTCGGCTCTTCTGCCGCTCTTTTGTGCCATGTTGTCCCTCTGCATCTGAAATCAAGGTATTCAACAAGTCACCCAGATGCTCATCAGCAGCTTGACCATTGCACAGGTCTGCTTTCTATTCCAGAATCCCACCGGACACTCTAATTGAGTCCCTAAAACACTAGGGAATGGACAGCCAGCTCCCCTGCCCACAGCTACTGCATCCCAGATGACCGCACAACCTTTGCCTACACAACTGAATCTGTCAACAGATTAACCGTGGACTCCTAGAGTTCACTCCACCCGCCCCTGACTCCACACCGCCGGGCAGAGCAGCTCCGAGCCGAACGTGCACGTGCGCAGACAAACGCGTCACAGAACGCTATGGACTACACGACCGCAACGGCACCGCAACGCTCTGCAACGACAGAGACGCCAAAACCAGAGACGGCATCAATCAAAATGCCCTGCAGGGAGGCAGTGATGAGGCAAGGAGCCTCTTCTGCAACCCCAGGAAAAAGGAGCCCAACGTCACGGCCCCTTATGAGACGGCGACGGCACTGGCGCCCACACACACAGAGACGGCGGCACAACCTAAGAACTTCTTCCCAGCATCTTGAAGTGCCAGTCCCTTAGACTGGAGGGGTAGAGAGCAGAGCTGCTGAAGCAGCCCAGAATGACACCATAGGTCACTGCTGACCAGAAATGCCCAAAATGCAAGCACCGTCCACGCTTTTGGCTGATGATACAAGAATCCAGCACCCGATTGGCTCTACACCAATTAACACCGGCATTCCGGATCCCGGGATGGCACCTGAGAGGCCCGTTGGGCCCCCGGAGTACAGCGAGACCCCGGGATCGTCTGACAGGTGCAAGGCAGGCTTCCCGAGCTACGCGACAACGCAGACGCAGGCTGGAGCTGCCCTGCCCGGCACGTGCCGGCATCGCACTGTAAAGTTCCCTAGGTCCTTTACCCACCCCAAGAGGACTTTTCCTGGGCAGCCCTTCCCCTTATCACAACTTTACCTGCCTCCCTGCGATTCCCGGCCCCTTCCCAGCCCCTGTGCCTCCACTTATCTTTCAGAGGGCTGAGGGACCGAATCCACCTTCGACAGAAAAAACGCCACGTGCGCTAACAGAGATGTTCCTGCATCGCCAGGTTCCTCTTCAACATCTACAGTAACACGGGAAAACACACGCTTACTAAGTCGTGTCAGCACACGGTATCGCAGGGTAAACGCCAACTCCTTCCACAACACCCACCTCCTAAGTTCCTTGGCGTTCTGTTCGGCGCGTCGTGCCACGGGTGCGGTCACAAACCCTCATTGCTCGTGGCACCTAAGACATTGGGAAACAAAAGAACTGTAGGGCTTGGAGCGAGTCCCCAGCCTCACGCTCCTCCTCGCCCATACCCCGGCTCACCAGAAATGCTCCTCTGAGTCCAAAGAGCCCAAAAGGAGCCTGCAAAACAAGAAGGAAATGCTGAACCGAGACACCGGGCTCCTTGACACCCACCACCGCCTCACCTTCTCGGCTGCTGGTCGGCGTGCAGCTTCGCCCCTCCGAGCTGGTCCGCGGCACCTGCAAAAACAAAGGCATCTACTCCGACGCTGCCTGAAAACGGCCTGCCCACAGACAATTCCATCTCCCGCTCCTTTACCTTGGCCGCTCGCCCACCTGGCTGCCTTTGCTTTTGACTGCAACGCTGTTGACCACAGAGGTTCAGCTACCACCTGTAAAATACAACCAAAGGATACTCATACCTGCACTGGCAACACAAGACCTGAAATGAGCTGCTGCTTTGGCCCAGCACTCGTTCCTCACCTTGCCCGAGGAGCTGCAGTGCCGATACCCAGCTTTCCTCTTTGTTTCACACCTGTAAAACAGACAAACAACCCAACTTAGATAAAGACAGAGGGCACATCTTCCCTCTGACACCACGCACCGACCCACCTGCTTACGGCGCTCTGCTCGGCTCTTCCGTCGCTCTTTCGTGCCATGTTGTCCCTCTGCATCTGAAATCAAGGTATTCAACAAGTCACTGAGATGCTCATCAACAGCTTGACCATTCCACAGGTTTGCTTTCTATTCAGGAATCCCACCAGAAGCTCTAATTGAGTCCCTAAAACACTGGGGAACAGACTGCCAGCTCCCCTGCCCCCAGCTACTGCATCCTAGATGACTGTACAACCTTTGCCTACACAGTTGAATCTGTCAACAGATTAACCGTGGACTCCTAGAGCTCACTCCACCCGCCCCTGACTCCACACCGCCGGGCAGAGCAGCTCCGAGCCGAACGTGCACGTGCGCAGTCAAACACGCCACAGAACGCTATGGACGACACGACCGCAATGGCACTAAAAACACTCCGCAAAGACAGCGACACCAAAACCAGAGAAGGCATCAATCCAAATGCCCTGCAGGGAGGCAGTGATGAGGCAAGGAGCCTCTTCTGCAACCTCAGGAAAAAGGAGCTGAACATCACAGTCCCTTATGAGACGGCAGCACCGGCGCACACACACACAGAGGAGACGGCGGCACAACTTAAGAACTTCTTCCCAGCATCTTGAAATGCCAGTCCCTAGGACTGGAGGGGTAGAGAGCAGAGCTGCTGATGCAGCCCAGAATGACACCATAAATCACAACTGACAAGAAACATCCAAAATGCAAGCACCATCCACGCTTTTGGCTGATGATACAATAATCCAGCACCCAATTGGCACTACGCCAATTAGCACCGGCATTCCGGATCCTGGGATGGCACCTGAGAGGCCCGTTGGGCCCCCGGAGCACAGCGAGACCCCGGGATCGTCTGACAGGCACGAGGCGGGCTTCCCGAACTACACGACAACAGGCGCCGGCTGGAGCTGCCCTGCCCGGCAGATGCTGGCATCGCACCGTAACGTTCCCTGACCCCTTATCTGCCCGAAGGGGACCGCTCCTAGACTGCGCTTTTCTGTCTGAGAACTTTAATCGCACCCTGCGATTCCCAGGCCCTTCCCAGCCCTTCTACCTCCACTTATCTTTTAGAGGGCTGAGGGATCGAATCCACCTTCGACAGAGGAAAACGCCACGTGGGCTAACGGAGATCTTCCCGCAGTTGTCGCTTTCTCCATCGTCGCCTACAGTAAGGAAAGCGAGAACACGCACGCTATCGAGCCCCCAAATAATATTTATCCATAGTAGCCTACGGTTCGTTGCTCACATTGGCTGAGTTCTGGGAAGTACATTTGAATGATCCACCGGGGGCCGCCGCACGCTGCTAAGGTTCTGGAGACAAGACTCTCTTCCAGGAGAAGAGATTACATTAACAACTATTAATACAGCAATACAAACCAAAAAACAACACTCCCTCTCCATTGTAGTCAGGAATCTTGGGAAAATGCAAAGCACCTGGAAATGAATCAACAAAAGAAACATAACAACAAACAACTTTTCTACTACAGCTGTTGTTAAACCTTCGCTGTTCCTGAAGCTCTTACGTCAAACAGGCACCTCTGCTTGTCCAAAGACATCTGCCCATTTGGATTAAACATCTCAAAAGCTGCTGGCTGCTGAAGGAGCAGCAGAAAACCACCACTGAAGAGGCTCTGGAGCAAAATGAGCTCCCTGCCTGGGGACCGGGGCTCAAATACCCAGGGCTCCGCCCACCCCTTCCCACAAACCCCTGGGAAAGGGGCGGGGTCATTCACCCCAGACCTCCTCACCACCCTTATCAAATTACCTGGAATCTCCCTGAAAATGACAGCACCTGCACTTTATTGCTGCTATTGCAGCTACAATGAGACCGAGTATGGATCTCAACTTAGTTTTTCTAGGGAACAGATAGAAAGTGAAATACAACTGCCACCACTCCATCTCCATTGTAGTCAGGAATTTTGGGAAAATGCAAAGCACCTGGAACCGAATCAATGAATGAAACATAATGACAAACAACCTTTCTACCACAGCTGCTACTGAACCTTTGCTGCTCCTGAAGCTCGTACCTCGAACAGACACCTCCACTTCTCCAAAGACATCTGCCCATGTAAATTAAACGGCTCCAAAGCTGCCGAGGGGAGGGGTCGATCATCCCAGGCCCCGCCCACCACCCTTATAAAATCACCTGGACCCTAACTAGAAATGACAGCACCTGCGGGATATTTAAGGGATTTTCTTAAGGTTGTTGTGCAGATGGGTTTCTGTTAGATAGAGATTTATTTCTGAACTGGACAAAGCGACTCCAAGACTCGCGCGAAGGCTGAAAAACAACACCTGTTATGAGAGTGAGGTAATTCTATAATAACAAGACCTGAACGTGGACGATATCTGATCAGCCGACGCGTGTTTGAAACGTGGACGCTTATTGGGAAATAACTGCGTATATAAGGAGGCTTGTCTCTGTAATAAATGGCTTCGCTTGAATTCGTATTGAGTTGCGTGGAGTCTGTGAGTTTGCGCCCTCGCAAGCGGTGACCCCGACGTGATCCCTAAGGAGAATTTACGGAAGGCGCACGACCACTGCAGGGAGCGAGCCCCAGCTGGAACGGCTCGGCTGGACCATGACCGGGACGCGGGCTGCGGGCTGCGTGACTCCCGATTGATGTCTACGGAGTGACAGAGGAGTGATAAAGGATCCAATATCGTCGCAACGGACGCCCAAAGAGGTGAGTAGCTGGGGGCGAGAGGAGATGGGGCAGAATATTTTTAAAGAAGAAGAAGAAATACTGCGGCTCCTCTTGCATATTCTCTCTAAGAGAGGGGTGAAGTATGAGGAGAGTAACCTCAAAAGATTGTTAATTTGGTGCAGAGGCAGTGGGTTTCCTGCTGACCTGTTAGGAGTTTTTCAAATAGAGACCTGGGAAAAAGTGGGAACTGTGTTGTGGAAGGCGATTAGTCGCAGTGAAAAATATATTCTCGGCCTTGTAACCACCTGTAAACTGGTAATTACTACAGTGAAGCAATTAAAACCTGGAAAGACTGTTATGAGCATTAGTGACTCAAAACTTAAACTTGAACTTGGGGATGATATGTAAAAACCTAACCCTAACCGTAAACCCTAACCCAGTGTGAAGTGGCCAGGCAGGAGGTGTGAAGTGGCCAGGGAGGAGGTGTGAAGTGGCGGGGAGGAGGTGTGTTTACCTCATTTGCATATTTAATGAGGTCGTTTTCATAATTGGGGTTTAATTTGCATAATCAGGGTCTCATTTGTTTCATATGTGTTTGGCTGTTTATTGTTTGAGTATTTCTTAGGGGTATGGTAATGTCATGTAATGGATTGGAATGTATAATTTAGTTTTCTCTTCTTTTTCCACACAAAATACCTACAAGTCTGGTGCAGCAGTAGGGCTGTGGATGCTCTAGGGGAGGACTGGAATTATTTATTTAATGTTTTTTTTTTTTTAAATCCCCTAGAGCATCCACAACCTTACTGCTGCACCTGAAGAAAAAACAACAACAAGGAAGTTTAGTTTGTATTTTATTTTTAGTTTGGCAATTTAAATAATCTGACATGCTGTCCAATAGAAACCCTGCCAGAACTGCACACGCGATCCCATTCAACCTCACCAATCGGTTCGCTCAAACTCCATCAAACACACACTCGGACAGAGTCCAGCACTCACAGAAACAAAGACTGGCACACACAGACAGACAAAGTCCGACACTCGCACACAACAGCGATAGACACCGAGTCTAACGCGCCCACACGGATGCCAAGTCCGGCACACGGACAGTGACACTGAGTCCTATGCACACACATAGACACAGCAAAGTCCAACACTCACACGGCACGGAGTCCCACACGCTCACAGACAGAGACAAGGACAAAGTCGAACGCACGCCGCACGGTGACAAATTCCCGCACGGACACCAGCGCTCCGCCCCTCCAGCCCTCCCGTGCCCTCTGATTGGCCCGCTCAGACGCGGGGGGCGGGTGGTGACCCCCAGCAGAACAAACCCTTCTATCTTGCATTGCCCTTCGCCATCACAATCGCACAGCAGTGAACTTGTAAGAGTAAAGCAGCCGTCTGACAGACACGCGCTCAGAACCAGACGAGGCTGGGGTCACACAAACGGACTTGCATTGTGGTAACATCACTTTATTTATTGCCCGCCCCGTGTTTTAAGGTGGGTTGTGCTGGAGTGGGCGGAGTCTTCAGAGGCACCGACGAATCAGGTGAGAGCGATGGTCACCTGCGGGAGGAGCTCGGCCAGGCGGGCGCAGCGATCGGGGGCGGCGGCCAAGGACGTGTCGGCCAATCGGATGCGGTGCAGCTGGGGGCAGGCGGCCAATGGGGTGAGGGCGGAAATGTCGCCAATCACTAAGGTCAGAGTCAAAGGGAGGAACCAATCAGAGCCTGACCCCAGCACCCCCAGTTCACACCAGTTCACCCCAGTTCCCTTTGATCCGGTCGCACTGATCCCCATTGACCCCCACTGACCCCTCAGTGTCTCCCAGTCCCTCCCAGTGCCCCCTTGGTTCTCATGGTTTCCATGGAGATCCAGCTCCTCCAGGTGGTGGAGGGGTGGGAAACCCTGCAGAGTTGTGACCTCATTGAGTGACAAGTCCAGAACCTGCGGAGGATGGGCAGCCGGATGCCTGGGTCCCTCCTGAACTCCTGGGTGGGTCCCCCATGAATTCCTGGGTGGGTCCCCCCCTGAACTCCTGGGTCCTTTGGGGCACTGCTGGGTCCCCTCCTGAACTCCTGGGTGGGTCCCCTCCTGAACTCTTCAGTCCCCCCTGAGCTCCTGGGGCCCCCATGATCTCCTGGTTACCCTCCTGAACTCCTGAGTCCCCCCCTGAACCCACAGTCCCCTCCTGAACTCCTGGGTGGGTCCCTCCTGAACTCCTGGGTGGGTCCCTCTTGATCTCTTGGGTGCCCTCCTGAACTCTTGGGTCCTTTGGGGCACTCCTGGGTTCCCCACTGAACTCCTGGGTCCTTGGGGCACTCCTGGGTCCCGCCCTGAACTCTTGGGTCCCCCCCTCCTGAACTCCTGTGTGGGCCCCCTCCTGAACTCCTGGGTCCCTCCTGAACTCCTGGGTCCCTCCTGAACTCTTCGGTCCTTTGGGGCACTCCTGGGTCCCCTCCTGAACTCTTCGGTCCCCCCCCGAACTCCTGGGTGGGTCCCCCCCTGAACTCCTGGGTGGGTCCCCCCCTGAACTCTTGGGTCCTTTGGGGCACTCCTGGGTCCACTCCTGAACTCCTGGGTGGGGCCCTCCTGAAATCCTGGGTCCCCTCCTGAACTCTGGATCCTTTGGGGCACTCCTGGATCCCCTCCTGAACTCTGGATCCTTTGGGGCACTCCTGGGTCCCCTCCTGAACTCTTGGGTGCTTTAGGGAACTCCTGGGTTCCCCTCAGAACTCCTGGGTTCCCCCCTGAACTCCTGGGTCCCTTGGAGCACTGCTGGGTCCCCTCCTGAACTCTTGGGTGCCCTCCTGAACTCCTGGGTCCCCTCCTGAACTCTTCGGTCCTTTGGAGCACTCCTGGGTCCCCTCCTGAACTCGTGGGTCCTTTGGGGCACTCCTGGGTCCCCTCCTGAACTCTTTTGTTTTTTGGGGCACTCCTGGGTCCCCTCAGAACTCCTGGGTCGTTTGGGCCACTGCTGGGTCCCCCCCCGGAACTCTTGGGTCCCCCCCCGGAACTCTTGGGAGCCCTCCTTAACTCCTGGGTCCTTTGGGGCACTCCTGGGTCCTTTGGGGCACTCCTGGGTTCCCTCCTCAACTGCTGGGTCCCGCACTGAGCTCTTGGGTCCCCTCCTGAACTCTGGATCCTTTGGGGCACTCCTGGGTCCCATCCTGAACTCCTGAGTCCCCTCCTGAACTCGTGGGTCCTTTGGGGCACTCCTGGGTTCCCCCCTGAACTGCTGGGTCCCTCCTGAACTGCTGGGTCCCCTCTTGAACTCATGGGTGGGTCCCCTCCTGAACTCTTCAGTCCCCCCCCGAACTCTTCAGTCCCCCCCTGAGCTCTTGGGGGCCCCCCTGATCTCCTGGGTCCCCCCCTGAACCCCCAGTCCCCTCCTGAACTCCTGGGTGGCTCCCTCCTGAACTCCTGGGTGGCTCCCTCCTGAACTCCTGGGTGGCTCCCTCCTGAACTCTTGAATGCCCTCCTTAACTCTTGGGTCCCCTCAGAACTCCTGGGTTCCCCACTGAACTCCTGGGTCCGTTGGGGCACTCCTGGGTCCCCTCAGAACGCCTGGGTTCCCCCTGAACTCCTCGGTACTTTGGGGCACTCCTGGGTTCCCTCCTGAACTCCTGGGTCCCTTGGGGCACTCTGGGGTCCCCCGCTGAAGTCCTGGGTCCTTTGGGGCACTCCTGGGTCCTGCCCTGAACTCTTGGGTGCCCTCGTGAACTTCTGTGGGGGCCCGCTCCTGAACTCCTGGGTCCCTCCTGAACTCCTGGGTGGGTCCCCCGTGAATTCCTGGGTGGGTCCCCCCCTGAACTCCTGGGTCCTTTGGGGCACTGCTGGGTCCCCTCCTGAACTCCTGGGTGGGTCCCCTCCTGAACTCTTCAGTCCCCCCTGAGCTCCTGGGGCCCCCATGATCTCCTGGTTACCCTCCTGAACTCCTGGGTCCCCCCCTGAACCCACAGTCCCCTCCTGAACTCCTGGGTGGGTCCCTCCTGAACTCCTGGGTGGGTCCCTCTTGATCTCTTGGGTCCTTTGGGGCACTCCTGGGTTCCCCACTGAACTCCTGGGTCCTTGGGGCACTCCTGGGTCCCGCCCTGAACTCTTGGGTCCCCCCCTCCTGAACTCCTGTGTGGGCCCGCTCCTGAACTCCTGGGTCCCTCCTGAACTCCTGGGTCCCTCCTGAACTCTTCGGTCCTTTGGGGCACTCCTGGGTCCCCTCCTGAACTCCTGGTCCCCCCCTGAACTCCTGGGTGGGTCCCCCCCCTGAACTCCTGGGTGGGTCCCCCCCTGAACTCCTGGGTGGGTCCCCCCCTGAACTCCTGGGTGGGTCCCCCCCTGAACTCCTGGGTCCTTTGGGGCACTCCTGGGTACACTCCTGAACTCCTGGGTGGGGCCCTCCTGAAATCCTGGGTCCCCTCCTGAACTCTGGATCCTTTGGGGCACTCCTGGATCCCCTCCTGAACTCTGGATCCTTTGGGGCACTCCTGGGTCCCCTCCTGAACTCTTGGGTGCTTTAAGGAACTCCTGGGTTCCCCTCAGAACTCCTGGGTTCCCCCCTGAACTCCTGGGTCCCTTGGAGCACTCCTGGGTCCCCTCCTGAACTCGTGGGTCCTTTGGGGCACTCCTGGGTCCCCTCCTGAACTCGTGGGTCCTTTGGGGCACTCCTGGGTCCCCTTAGAACTCCTGGGTCGTTTGGGCCACTGCTGGGTCCCCCCCCGGAACTCTTGGGTCCCCCCCCGGAACTCCTGGGTCCTTTGGGGCACTCCTGGGTCCTTTGGGGCACTCCTGGGTTCCCTCCTCAACTGCTGGGTCCCGCACTGAGCTCTTGGGTCCCCTCCTGAACTCTGGATCCTTTGGGGCACTCCTGGGTCCCATCCTGAACTCCTGAGTCCCCTCCTGAACTCGTGGGTCCTTTGGGGCACTCCTGGGTTCCCCCCTGAACTGCTGTGTCCCTCCTGAACTGCTGAGTCCCCTCTTGAACTCCTGGGTGGGTCCCCCCCCGAACTCTTCAGTCCCCCCCCGAACTCTTCAGTCCCCCCCTGAGCTCTTGGGGGCCCCCCTGATCTCCTGGGTCCCCCCCTGAACCCCCAGTCCCCTCCTGAACTCCTGGGTGGCTCCCTCCTGAACTCCTGGGTGGCTCCCTCCTGAACTCCTGGGTGGCTCCCTCCTGAACTCTTGAATGCCCTCCTTAACTCTTGGGTCCCCTCAGAACTCCTGGGTTCCCCACTGAACTCCTGGGTCCGTTGGGGCACTCCTGGGTCCCCTCAGAACGCCTGGGTTCCCCCTGAACTCCTGGGTACTTTGGGGCACTCCTGGGTTCCCACCTGAACTCCTGGGTCCTTTGGGGCACTCTGGGGTCCCCCGCTGAAGTCCTGGGTCCTTTGGGGCACTCCTGGGTCCCGCCCTGAACTCTTGGGTGCCCTCGTGAACTTCTGTGGGGGCCCGCTCCTGAACTCCTGGGTCCCCCCTGAACTCCTCGGTCCCCTCCTGAACTCCTGGCTGGGTCCCTCCTGAACTCCTGGGTGGGTCCCCTCCTGAACTGCTGGGTCCTTTGGGGCACTCCTGGGTGGGGCCCTCCTGAACTCCTGGGTGGGGCCCTCCTGAACTCCTGGGTGGGCCCCTCCTGAACTCCTGGGGCCCCTCCTGAACTCTGGATCCTTTGGGGCACTCCTGGGTCCCCTCCTGAACTCCTGGGTCCCCTCCTGAACTCGTGGGTCCTTTGGGGCACTCCTGGGCCCCTCCTGAACTCCTGGGTCCCCTCCGAACTCCTGGGTTCCCCCCTGAACTTCTGGGTCCTTTGGGGCACTGCTGGCTCCCCTCCTGAACTCCTGGGTACCTTGGGACACTCCTGGGTCCTTTGGGGCACTCCTGGTCCCCCTCCTGAACTCTTCGGTCCCCCCCCGAACTCCTGGGTGGGGCCCTCTTGAACTCCTGGGTGGGTCCCCTCCCGAACTCCTGGGTACTTTGGGGCACTCCTGGGTGGGACCCCTCCTGAACTCCTGGGTGGGACCCCTCCTGAACTCTGGATCCTTTGGGGCACTCCTGGGTTCCCCCCTGAACTCCTGGGTGCTTTGGTGCAGTCCTGGGTGGGACCCCTCCTGAACTCCTGGGTGGGACCCCTCCTGAACTCTGGATCCTTTGGGGCACTCCTGGGTTCCCCCCTGAACTCCTGGGTCCTTTGGGGCACTGCTGGGTCCCCTCCCGAACTCCTGGGTGGGTCCCCTCCCGAACTCCTGGGTACTTTGGGGCACTCCTGGGTCCCCTCAGAACTCCTGGGTTCCCCCCTGAAATCCTGGGTCCTTTGGTGCACTCCTGGCTGGAACCCCTCCTGAACTCCTGGGTGGGACCCCTCCTGAACTCTGGATCCTTTGGGGCACTCCTGGGTTCCCCCCTGAAATCCTGGGTCCTTTGGGGCACTGCTGGGTCCCCTCCCGAACTCCTGGTTGGGTCCCCTCCCGAAATCCTGGGTGGGTCCCTCCTGAACTCCTGGATTCACTCTGAACTCCTGGGTCCTTTGGGGCACTCCTGGGTCCTCTCCTGAACTCCTGGGTCCTCTCCTGAACTCCTGGGTCCTCTCCTGAACTCCTGGGTCCTCTCCTGAACTCCTGGGTCCCCTCCTGAACTCCTGGGTTACCCCCTGAACTCCCGGTCCCCCCCTGAACTCCTGGGTGGGTCCCCTCCCGAACTCCTGGGTGGGTCCCCTCCTGAACTCTTGGGTCCCTTCCTGAACTCTGGATCCTTTGGGGCACTCCTGGGTCCCCTCCTGAAGACTGGATCCTTTGGGGTGCTCCTCGGTCCCCTCCTGAACTTCTGGGTCTCCTCCTGAACATCTGGGTCCCCTCCGAACTCCTGGGTTCCCCCCTGAACTCCTGGGTCCTTTGGGGCACTCCTGGATCCCCTCCGAACTCCTGGGTTCCCCCCTGAACTCCTGGGTCCTTTGGGGCACTGCTGGGTTCCCTCCTGAACTCCTGGGTACCTTGGGGCACTCCTGGGTCCTTTGGGGCACTCCTGGTTCACCTTCTGAACCCTTCGGTCCCCCCCCGAACTCCTGGGTGGGGCCCTCTTGAACTCCTGGGTGGGGCCCTCTTGAAATCCTGGGTGGGGCCCTCTCGAACTCCTGGGTGGGTCCCCTCCCGAACTCCTGGGTGGGTCCCCTCCCGAACTCCTGGGTCCCTTCCTGAACTCTGGATCCTTTGGGGTACTCCTCGGTCCCCTCCTGAATTTCTGGGTTCCCCACTGAACTCCTGGGTCCTTGGGGCACTCCTGGGTCCCGCCCTGAACTCTTGGGTCCCCCCCTCCTGAACTCCTGTGTGGGCCCGCTCCTGAACTCCTGGGTCCCTCCTGAACTCCTGGGTCCCTCCTGAACTCTTCGGTCCTTTGGGGCACTCCTGGGTCCCCTCCTGAACTCCTGGTCCCCTCCTGAACTTTTCGGTCCCCCCCCTGAACTCCTGGGTGGGTCCCCCCCTGAACTCCTGGGTGGGTCCCCCCTGAACTCTTGGGTCCTTTTGCGCACTCCTGGGTCCACTCCTGAACTCCTGGGTGGGGCCCTCCTGAAATCCTGGGTCCCCTCCTGAACTCTGGATCCTTTGGGGCACTCCTGGATCCCCTCCTGAACTCTGGATCCTTTGGGGCACTCCTGGGTCCCCTCCTGAACTCTTGGGTGCTTTAAGGAACTCCTGGGTTCCCCTCAGAACTCCTGGGTTCCCCCCTGAACTCCTGGGTCCCTTGGAGCACTGCTGGGTCCCCTCCTGAACTCTTGGGTGCCCTCCTGAACTCCTGGGTCCCCTCCTGAACTCTTCGGTCCTTTGGAGCACTCCTGGGTCTCCTCCTGAACTCGTGGGTCCTTTGGGGCACTCCTGGGTCCCCTCCTGAACTCTTTTGTTTTTTGGGGCACTCCTGGGTCCCCTCAGAACTCCTGGGTCGTTTGGGCCACTGCTGGGTCCCCTCCCGGAACTCTTGGGTCCCCCCCCGGAACTCTTGGGAGCCCTCCTTAACTCCTGGGTCCTTTGGGGCACTCCTGGGTCCTTTGGGGCACTCCTGGGTTCCCTCCTCAACTGCTGGGTCCCGCACTGAGCTCTTGGGTCCCCTCCTGAACTCTGGATCCTTTGGGGCACTCCTGGGTCCCATCCTGAACTCCTGAGTCCCCTCCTGAACTCGTGGGTCCTTTGGGGCACTCCTGGGTTCCCCCCTGAACTGCTGTGTCCCTCCTGAACTGCTGAGTCCCCTCTTGAACTCCTGGGTGGGTTCCCTCCTGAACTCTTCAGTCCCCCCCCGAACTCTTCAGTCCCCCCCTGAGCTCTTGGGGGCCCCCCTGATCTCCTGGGTCCCCCCCTGAACCCCCAGTCCCCTCCTGAACTCCTGGGTGGCTCCCTCCTGAACTCCTGGGTGGCTCCCTCCTGAACTCCTGGGTGGCTCCCTCCTGAACTCCTGGGTGGCTCCCTCCTGAACTCTTGAATGCCCTCCTGAACTCTTGGGTCCCCTCAGAACTCCTGGGTTCCCCACTGAACTCCTGGGTCCGTTGGGGCACTCCTGGGTCCCCTCAGAACGCCTGGGTTCCCCCTGAATTCCTGGGTACTTTGGGGCACTCCTGGGTTCCCCCCTGAACTCCTGGGTCCTTTGGGGCACTCTGGGGTCCCCCGCTGAAGTCCTGGGTCCTTTGGGGCACTCCTGGGTCCCGCCCTGAACTCTTGGGTGCCCTCGTGAACTTCTGTGGGGGCCCGCTCCTGAACTCCTGGGTCCCCCCTGAACTCCTGGGTCCCCCCTGAACTCCTGGGTCCTTTGGGGCACTCCTGGGTCCCCTCCTGAACTCCTCGGTCCCCTCCTGAACTCCTGGCTGGGTCCCCTCCTGAACTGCTGGGTCCTTTGGGGCACTCCTGGGTCCTCTCCTGAACTCCTGGGTCCCCTCCTGAACTCCTGGGTCCTCTCCTGAACTCCTGGGTCCCCTCCTGAACTCCTGGGTCCCCTCCTGAACTCCTGGGTCCCCTCCCGAACTCCTGGGTGGGTCCCCTCCCGAACTCCTGGGTGGGTCCCCTCCTGAACTCTTGGGTCCCTTCCTGAACTCTGGATCCTTTGGGGCACTCCTGGGTCCCCTCCTGAAGACTGGATCCTTTGGGGTGCTCCTCGGTCCCCTCCTGAACATCTGGGTCCCCTCCGAACTCCTGGGTTCCCCCCTGAACTCCTGGGTCCTTTGGGGCACTCCTGGATCCCCTCCGAACTCCTGGGTTCCCCCCTGAACTCCTGGGTCCTTTGGGGCACTGCTGGGTTCCCTCCTGAACTCCTGGGTACCTTGGGGCACTCCTGGTTCACCTTCTGAACTCTTCGGTCCCCCCCCGAACTCCTGGGTGGGGCCCTCTTGAACTCCTGGGTGGGGCCCTCCCGAACTCCTGGGTGGGGCCCTCCCGAACTCCTGGGTGGGTCCCCTCCCGAACTCCTGGGTGGGTCCCCTCCCGAACTCCTGGGTGGGTCCCCTCCCGAACTCCTGGGTCCCTTCCTGAACTCTGGATCCTTTGGGGTACTCCTCGGTCCCCTCCTGAACTCCTGGGTACCTTGGGGCACTCCTGGGTCCTCTCCTGAACTCCTGGGTCCGCTCCTGAACTCTTGGGTTACCCCCTGAACTCCTAGGTCCCCTCCTGAACTCCTGGGCGGGTCCCCTCCTGAACTCCTGGGCGGGTCCCCTCCTGAACTCCTGGGCGGGTCCCCTCCTGAACTCCTGGGCGGGTCCCCTCCTGAACTCCTGGGCGGGTCCCCTCCTGAACTCCTGGGCGGGTCCCCTCCTGAAGTCCTGGGAGGGTCCCCTCCTGAAGTCCTGGGAGGGTCCCCTCCTGAACTCTGGATCCTTTGGGGTACTCCTGGGTCCACTCCTGAACTCTTGGGTCTTTGGTGAACTCTTGGGTCCCCTCAGAACTCCTAGGTCCTTTGGGGCACTGCTGGGTCCCCTCCCGAACTCCTGGGTGGGTCTCTCCTGAACTCCTGGGTCCCCTCCTGAACTCTTGGGTACTTTGGGGCACTCCTGGGTCCCCTCAAAACGCCTGGGTTCCCCCTGAACTCCTGGGTACTTTGGGGCACTCCTGGGTTCCCCCCTGAACTCCTGGGTCCTTTGGGGCACTGCTGGGTCCCCTCCTGAACTCCTGGGTCCTTTGGGGCACTCCTGGGTCCTCTCCTGAACTCCTGGGTCCGCTCCTGAACTCTTGGGTTACCCCCTGAACTCCTAGGTCCCCTCCTGAATTCTTCAGTCCCTCCCTGAACTCCTGGTCCCCTCCTGAACTCCTGGGCGGGTCCCCTCAGAACTCCTGGGCGGGTCCCCTCAGAACTCCTGGGCGGGTCCCCTCCTGAACTCCTGGGCGGGTCCCCTCCTGAACTCTGGATCCTTTGGGGCAATCCTGGCTCCCCTCCTGAACTCTTGGGTCCTTTGGGGCACTCCTGGTCCCCCTCCTGAACTCCTGAATGGGTCCCCTCCTGAAGTCCTGGGTGGGTCCCGCCATAAACTCCTGGGTGGGTCCCTCCTGAACTTTTGGGTCCTTTGGGGCACTGCTGGGTCCCCTCCTGAACTCCTGGGTGGGTCCCCTCCCGAACTCCTGGGTACTTTGGGGCACTCCTGGGTACCCTCAGAACGCCTGGGTCCCCTACTGAACTCCTGGGTCCCCTCCGAACTCCTGTGTTCCCCCCTGAACTCCTGGGTCTGTTGGGGCACTCCTGGGTCCCCTCAGAACGCCTGGGTTCCCCCTGAATTCCTGGGTACTTTGGGGCACTCCTGGGTTCCCCCCTGAACTCCTGGGTCCTTTGGGGCACTCTGGGGTCCCCCGCTGAAGTCCTGGGTCCTTTGGGGCACTCCTGGGTCCCGCCCTGAACTCTTGGGTGCCCTCGTGAACTTCTGTGGGGGCCCGCTCCTGAACTCCTGGGTCCCCCCTGAACTCCTGGGTCCCCCCTGAACTCCTGGGTCCCCCCTGAACTCCTGGGTCCCCTCCTGAACTCCTCGGTCCCCTCCTGAACTCCTGGCTGGGTCCCCTCCTGAACTGCTGGGTCCTTTGGGGCACTCCTGGGTCCTCTCCTGAACTCCTGGGTCCCCTCCTGAACTCCTGGGTCCTCTCCTGAACTCCTGGGTCCCCTCCTGAACTCCTGGTCCCCCCCTGAACTCCTGGGTGGGTCCCCTCCCGAACTCCTGGGTGGGTCCCCTCCTGAACTCTTGGGTCCCTTCCTGAACTCTGGATCCTTTGGGGCACTCCTGGGTCCCCTCCTGAAGACTGGATCCTTTGGGGTGCTCCTCGGTCCCCTCCTGAACATCTGGGTCCCCTCCGAACTCCTGGGTTCCCCCCTGAACTCCTGGGTCCTTTGGGGCACTCCTGGATCCCCTCCGAACTCCTGGGTTCCCCCCTGAACTCCTGGGTCCTTTGGGGCACTGCTGGGTTCCCTCCTGAACTCCTGGGTACCTTGGGGCACTCCTGGTTCACCTTCTGAACTCTTCGGTCCCCCCCCGAACTCCTGGGTGGGGCCCTCCCGAACTCCTGGGTGGGGCCCTCCCGAACTCCTGGGTGGGGCCCTCCCGAACTCCTGGGTGGGGCCCTCCCGAACTCCTGGGTGGGGCCCTCCCGAACTCCTGGGTGGGTCCCCTCCCGAACTCTTGGGTGGGTCCCCTCCCGAACTCCTGGGTCCCTTCCTGAACTCTGGATCCTTTGGGGTACTCCTCGGTCCCCTCCTGAACTCCTGGGTACCTTGGGGCACTCCTGGGTCCTCTCCTGAACTCCTGGGTCCGCTCCTGAACTCTTGGGTTACCCCCTGAACTCCTAGGTCCCCTCCTGAACTCCTGGGCGGGTCCCCTCCTGAACTCCTGGGCGGGTCCCCTCCTGAACTCCTGGGCGGGTCCCCTCCTGAACTCCTGGGCGGGTCCCCTCCTGAACTCCTGGGCGGGTCCCCTCCTGAAGTCCTGGGAGGGTCCCCTCCTGAAGTCCTGGGAGGGTCCCCTCCTGAAGTCCTGGGAGGGTCCCCTCCTGAAGTCCTGGGAGGGTCCCCTCCTGAACTCTGGATCCTTTGGGGTACTCCTGGGTCCACTCCTGAACTCTTGGGTCTTTGGTGAACTCTTGGGTCCCCTCAGAACTCCTAGGTCCTTTGGGGCACTGCTGGGTCCCCTCCCGAACTCCTGGGTGGGTCTCTCCTGAACTCCTGGGTCCCCTCCTGAACTCTTGGGTACTTTGGGGCACTCCTGGGTCCCCTCAAAACGCCTGGGTTCCCCCTGAACTCCTGGGTACTTTGGGGCACTCCTGGGTTCCCCCCTGAACTCCTGGGTCCTTTGGGGCACTGCTGGGTCCCCTCCTGAACTCCTGGGTCCTTTGGGGCACTCCTGGGTCCTCTCCTGAACTCCTGGGTCCGCTCCTGAACTCTTGGGTTACCCCCTGAACTCCTAGGTCCCCTCCTGAATTCTTCAGTCCCTCCCTGAACTCCTGGTCCCCTCCTGAACTCCTGGGCGGGTCCCCTCAGAACTCCTGGGCGGGTCCCCTCCTGAACTCCTGGGCGGGTCCCCTCCTGAACTCTGGATCCTTTGGGGCAATCCTGGCTCCCCTCCTGAACTCTTGGGTCCTTTGGGGCACTCCTGGTCCCCCTCCTGAACTCCTGAATGGGTCCCCTCCTGAAGTCCTGGGTGGGTCCCGCCATAAACTCCTGGGTGGGTCCCTCCTGAACTTTTGGGTCCTTTGGGGCACTGCTGGGTCCCCTCCTGAACTCCTGGGTGGGTCCCCTCCCGAACTCCTGGGTACTTTGGGGCACTCCTGGGTACCCTCAGAACGCCTGGGTCCCCTACTGAACTCCTGGGTCCCCTCCGAACTCCTGTGTTCCCCCCTGAACTCCTGGGTCCTTTGGGGCACTCCTGGATCCCCTCCGAACTCCTGGGTTCCCCCCTGAACTCCTGGGTCCCTTGGAGCACTGCTGGGTCCCCTCCCGAACTCCTGGGTGGGTCCCTCCTGAACTCCTGGGTGGGTCCCTCCCGAACTCCTGGGTCCCCTCCTGAACTCTTGGGTACTTTGGGGCACTCCTGGGTCCCCTCAGAACGCCTGGGTTCCCCCTGAACTCCTGGGTACTTTGGGGCACTCCTGGGTTCCCCCCTGAACTCCTGGGTCCTTTGGGGCACTGCTGGGTCCCCTCCTGAACTCCTGGGTCTTTTGGGGCACTGCTGGGTCCCCTCCTGAACTCCTGGGTCTTTTGGGGCACTCCTGGGTCCCCTCCTGAACTCCTGGGTCCTTTGGGGCACTCCTGGGTCCTCTCCTAACTCCTGGGTCCCCTCCTGAACTCCTGGGTACCTTGGGGCACTCCTGGGTCCGCTCCTGAACTCTTGGGTTACCCCCTGAACTCCTAGGTCCTCTCCTGAACTCCTGGGCGGGTCCCCTCCTGAAGTCCTGGGCGGGTCCCCTCCTGAAGTCCTGGGAGGGTCCCCTCCTGAAGTCCTGGGAGGGTCCCCTCCTGAAGTCCTGGGAGGGTCCCCTCCTGAAGTCCTGGGAGGGTCCTCTCCTGAACTCTGGATCCTTTGGGGCACTCCTGGGTCCACTCCTGAACTCTTGGGTCTTTGGTGAACTCTTGGGTCCCCTCAGAACTCCTAGGTCCTTTGGGGCACTGCTGGGTCCCCTCCCAAACTCCTGGGTGGGTCCCTCCCGAACTCCTGGGTGGGTCCCTCCCGAACTCCTGGGTGGGTCCCTCCCGAACTCCTGGGTCCCCTCCTGAACTCTTGGGTACTTTGGGGCACTCCTGGGTCCCCTCAGAACGCCTGGGTTCCCCCTGAACTCCTGGGTACTTTGGGGCACTCCTGGGTTCCCCCCTGAACTCCTGGGTCCTTTGGGGCACTGCTGGGTCCCCTCCTGAACTCCTGGGTCCTTTGGGGCACTCCTGGGTCCTCTCCTGAACTCCTGGGTCCGCTCCTGAACTCTTGGGTTACCCCCTAAACTCCTAGGTCCCCTCCTGAATTCTTCAGTCCCTCCCTGAACTCCTGGTCCCCTCCTGAACTCCTGGGCGGGTCCCCTCCTGAACTCCTGGGCGGGTCCCCTCCTGAACTCCTGGGCGGGTCCCCTCCTGAACTCTGGATCCTTTGGGGCAATCCTGGGTCCCCTCCTGAACTCTTGGGTCCTTTGGGGCACTCCTGGTCCCCCTCCTGAACTCCTGAATGGGTCCCCTCCTGAAGTCCTGGGTGGGTCCCCTCCCGAACTTTTGGGTACTTTGGGGCACTCCTGGGTACCCTCAGAACGCCTGGGTCCCCTACTGAACTCCTGGGTCCCTTCGAGCACTGCTGGGTCCCCTCCCGAACTCCTGGGTGGGTCCCTCCTGAACTCCTGGGTGGGTCCCTCCCGAACTCCTGGGTCCCCTCCTGAACTCTTGGGTACTTTGGGGCACTCCTGGGTCCCCTCAGAACGCCTGGGTTCCCCCTGAACTCCTGGGTACTTTGGGGCACTCCTGGGTTCCCCCCTGAAGTCCTGAGTCCTTTGGGGCACTGCTGGGTCCCCTCCTGAACTCCTGGGTCCTTTGGGGTACTGCTGGGTCCCCTCCTGAACTCCTGGGTCTTTTGGGGCACTCCTGGGTCCCCTCCTGAACTCCTGGGTCATTTGGGGCACTCCTGGGTCCTCTCCTAACTCCTGGGTCCCCTCCTGAACTCCTGGGCGGGTCCCCTCCTGAACTCCTGGGCGGGTCCCCTCCTGAAGTCCTGGGAGGGTCCCCTCCTGAAGTCCTGGGAGGGTCCCCTCCTGAACTCTGGATCCTTTGGGGTACTCCTGGGTCCACTCCTGAACTCTTGGGTCTTTGGTGAACTCTTGGGTCCCCTCAGAACTCCTAGGTCCTTTGGGGCACTGCTGGGTCCCCTCCCGAACTCCTGGGTGGGTCTCTCCTGAACTCCTGGGTCCCCTCCTGAACTCTTGGGTACTTTGGGGCACTCCTGGGTCCCCTCAAAACGCCTGGGTTCCCCCTGAACTCCTGGGTACTTTGGGGCACTCCTGGGTTCCCCCCTGAACTCCTGGGTCCTTTGGGGCACTGCTGGGTCCCCTCCTGAACTCCTGGGTCCTTTGGGGCACTCCTGGGTCCTCTCCTGAACTCCTGGGTCCGCTCCTGAACTCTTGGGTTACCCCCTGAACTCCTAGGTCCCCTCCTGAATTCTTCAGTCCCTCCCTGAACTCCTGGTCCCCTCCTGAACTCCTGGGCGGGTCCCCTCAGAACTCCTGGGCGGGTCCCCTCCTGAACTCCTGGGCGGGTCCCCTCCTGAACTCTGGATCCTTTGGGGCAATCCTGGCTCCCCTCCTGAACTCTTGGGTCCTTTGGGGCACTCCTGGTCCCCCTCCTGAACTCCTGAATGGGTCCCCTCCTGAAGTCCTGGGTGGGTCCCGCCATAAACTCCTGGGTGGGTCCCTCCTGAACTTTTGGGTCCTTTGGGGCACTGCTGGGTCCCCTCCTGAACTCCTGGGTGGGTCCCCTCCCGAACTCCTGGGTACTTTGGGGCACTCCTGGGTACCCTCAGAACGCCTGGGTCCCCTACTGAACTCCTGGGTCCCCTCCGAACTCCTGTGTTCCCCCCTGAACTCCTGGGTCCTTTGGGGCACTCCTGGATCCCCTCCGAACTCCTGGGTTCCCCCCTGAACTCCTGGGTCCCTTGGAGCACTGCTGGGTCCCCTCCCGAACTCCTGGGTGGGTCCCTCCTGAACTCCTGGGTGGGTCCCTCCCGAACTCCTGGGTCCCCTCCTGAACTCTTGGGTACTTTGGGGCACTCCTGGGTCCCCTCAGAACGCCTGGGTTCCCCCTGAACTCCTGGGTACTTTGGGGCACTCCTGGGTTCCCCCCTGAACTCCTGGGTCCTTTGAGGCACTGCTGGGTCCCCTCCTGAACTCCTGGGTCCTTTGGGGCACTCCTGGGTCCTCTCCTGAACTCCTGGGTCCGCTCCTGAACTCCTGGGTTACCCCCTGAACTCCTAGGTCCCCTCCTGAATTCTTCAGTCCCTCCCTGAACTCCGGGTCCCCTCCTGAACTCCTGGGCGGGTCCCCTCCTGAACTCCTGGGCGGGTCCCCTCCTGAACTCCTGGGCGGGTCCCCTCCTGAACTCCTGGGCGGGTCCCCTCCTGAACTCCTGGGCGGGTCCCCTCCTGAACTCCTGGGCGGGTCCCCTCCTGAACTCCTGGGCGGGTCCCCTCCTGAACTCTGGATCCTTTGGGGCAATCCTGGGTCCCCTCCTGAACTCCTGGGTCCTTTGGGGCACTCGTGGTCCCCCTCCTGAACTCCTGAATGGGTCCCCTCCTGAAGTCCTGGGTGGGTCCCGCCATGAACTCCTGGGTGGGTCCCTCCTGAACTTTTGGGTCCTTTGGGGCACTGCTGGGTCCCCACCCGAACTCCTGGGTGGGTCCCCTCCCGAACTCCTGGGTGGGTCCCCTCCCAAACTCCTGGGTACTTTGGGGCACTCCTGGGTACCCTCAGAACGCCTGGGTCCCCTACTGAACTCCTGGGTCCCCTCCGAACTCCTGTGTTACCCCCTGAACTCCTGGGTCCTTTGGGGCACTGCTGGGTCCCCTCCCGAACTCCTGGGTGGGCCCCCTCACGAACTCCTGGGTGGGTCCCCTCCCGAACTCCTGGGTGGGTCCCCTCCCGAACTCCTGGGTACTTTGAGGCACTCTTGGGTCCTTTCAGAACGCCTGGGTCCCCTCCTGAACTCCTGGGTCCTTTGGGGCACTGCTGGGTCCCCTCCTGAACTCTGGATCCTTTGGGGCACTCCTGGGTCCCTTCCTGAACTCTTGGGTCCTTTGTTGAACTCTTGGGTCCCCTCAGAACTCCTGGGTCCTTTGGGGCACTGCTGGGTATCCTCACTACTTTTGGGTTCCACCCTGAACTCCTGGGTCCTTTGGAACACTGCTGGGTCCCCTCCCGAACTCCTGGGTGGGTCCCTCCCGAACTCCTGGGTCCCCTCCTGAACTCTTGGGTACTTTGGGGCACTCCTGGGTCCCCTCAGAATGCCTGGGTTCCCCCCTGAACTCCTGGGTCCTTTGGGGCATTCCTGGGTACCCTCCTGAACTCTGGATCCTTTGGGGCACTCCTGGGTCCCCTCCTGAACTCCTGGGTCCTTTGCGGCACTCCTGGGTCCGCTCCTGAACTCCTGGGTTACCCCCTGAACTCCTAGGTCCCCTCCTGAATTCTTCAGTCCCTCCCTGAACTCCCGGTCCCCTCCTGAACTCCTGGGCGGGTCCCTCCTGAACTTCTGGGCGGGTCCCCTCCCGAACTCCTGGGCGGGTCCCTCCCGAACTCCTGGGCGGGTCCCTCCCGAACTCCTGGGTGCCCTCCTGATCTCCTGGGTGCCCTCCTGATCTCCTGAGTCCCCTCAGAACTCCTGGGTCCTTTGGGGCACTCCTGCTCCCCCTCCTGAACTCTTCGGTCCCCCACTGAACTCCTGGGTCCTTTGGGGCACTCCTGGGTCCCCTCCTGAACTATGGATCCTTTGGGGCACTCCTGGGTCCCCTCCTAAGCTCTTGGGTCCTTTGCGGAACTCTTGGGTCCCCTCAGAACTCCTGGGTTCACCCCTGAACTCCTGGGTCCTTTGGGGCTCTGCTGGGTCCCGTCCCGAACTCCTGGGTGGGTCCCGTCCCGAACTCCTGGGTGGGTCCCCTCCCAAACTCCTGGGTGGGTCCCCTCCCGAACTCCTGGGTGGGTCCCCTCCCGAACTCCTGGGTGGGTCCCCTCCCGAACTCCTGGGTGGGTCCCCTCCCGAACTCCTGGGTCCCTTCCTGAACTCTGGATCCTTTGGGGCACTCCTGGGTCCTCTCCTGAAGACTGGATCCTTTGGGGTACTCCTCGGTCCCCTCCTGAACTTCTGGGTCCCCTCCTGAACATCTAGGTCCCCTCCGAACTCCTGGGTTCCCCCCTGAACTCCTGGGTCCTTTGGGGCACTCCTGGATCCCCTCCGAACTCCTGGGTTCCCCCCTGAACTCCTGGGTCCTTTGGGGCACTGCTGGGTCCCCTCCTGAACTCCTGGGTACCTTGGGGCACTCCTGGTCCGCCTTCTGAACTCTTCGGTCGCCCTCTTGAACTCCTGGGTGGGGCCCTCTTGAACTCCTGGGTGGGGCCCTCTTGAACTCCTGGGTGGGGCCCTCTTGAACTCCTGGGTGGGTCCCCTCCTGAACTCTTGGGTCCTTTGGTGCACTCCTGGGTCCCCTCCTGAACTCCTGGGTACCTTGGGACACTCCTGGGTCCTTTGGGGCACTCCTGGTCCCCCTCCTGAACTCTTCGGTCCCCCCCCGAAGTCCTGGGTGGGGCCCTCTTGAACTCCTGGGTGGGTCCCCTCCCGAACTCATGGGTGGGTCCCCTCCCGAACTCTTGGGTCCCTTCCTGAACTCTGGATCCTTTGGGGCACTCCTGGGTCCCCTCCAGAAGACTGGATCCTTTGGGGTACTCCTCGGTCCCCTCCTGAACTTCTGGGTTCCCCCCTGATCTCCTGGGTCCTTTGGGCACTGCTGGGTCCCCTCCTGAACTCCTGGGTACCTTGGGGCACTCCTGGGTCCTTTGGGGCACTCCTGGGTCCTTTGGGGCACTCCTGGGTCCTCTCCTGAACTCCTGGGTCCGCTCCTGAACTCTTGGGTTACCCCCTGAACTCCTAAGTCCCCTCCTGAAGTCCTGGGCGGGTCCCCTCCTGAAGTCCTGGGCGGGTCCCCTCCTGAAGTCCTGGGCGGGTCCCCTCCTGAACTCTGGATCCTTTGGGGCACTCCTGGGTCCACTCCTGAACTCTTGGGTCTTTGGTGAACTCTTGGGTCCCCTCAGAACTCCTGGGTCCTTTGGGGCACTGCTGGGTCCCCTCCCGAACTCCTGGGTAGGTCCGTCCCGAACTCCTGGGTGGGTCTCTCCTGAACTCCTGGGTCCCCTCCTGAACTCTTGGGTACTTTGGGGCACTCCTGGGTCCCCTCAGAACGCCTGGGTCCCCTCCTGAACTCCTGGGTCCTTTGGGGCACTCCTGGGTCCTCTCCTGAACTCCTGGGTCCGCTCCTGAACTCTTGGGTTACCCCCTGAACTCCTAGGTCTCCTCCTGAATTCTTCAGTCCCTCCCTGAACTCCCGGTCCCCTCCTGAACTCCTGGGCGGGTCCCCTCCTGAACTCCTGGGCGGGTCCCCTCCTGAACTCCTGGGCGGGTCCCCTCCTGAACTCCTGGGCGGGTCCCCTCCTGAACTCCTGGGCGGGTCCCCTCCTGAACTCCTGGGCGGGTCCCCTCCTGAACTCTGGATCCTTTGGGGCAATCCTGGGTCCCCTCCTGAACTCCTGGGTCCTTTGGGGCACTCGTGGTCCCCCTCCTGAACTCCTGAATGGGTCCCCTCCTGAAGTCCTGGGTGGGTCCCGCCATGAACTCCTGGGTGGGTCCCTCCTGAACTTTTGGGTCCTTTGGGGCACTGCTGGGTCCCCTCCCGAACTCCGGGGTGGGTCCCCTCCCAAACTCCTGGGTACTTTGGGGCACTCCTGGGTACCCTCAGAACGCCTGGGTCCCCTACTGAACTCCTGGGTCCCCTCCGAACTCCTGTGTTCCCCCCTGAACTCCTGGGTCCTTTGGGGCACTATATGGGCCCTCTCCTGAACTCCTGGGTGGGTCCCTCTCGAACTCCTGGGTCCCCTCCTGAACTCTTAGGTACTTTGGGGTACTCCTGGGTCCCCTCAGAACGCCTGGGTTCCCCCCTGAACTCCTGGGTCCTTTGGGGCACTCCTGGTCCCCCTCCTGAACTATTGAATGGGTCCCTCCTGAACTATTGAATGGGTCCCTCCTGAACTCCTGGGTGGGTCCCGCCATGAACTCCTGGGTGGGTCCCGCCATGAACTCCTGGGTGGGTCCCGCCATGAACTCCTGGGTCCCCTCCTGAACTCTGGATCCTTTGGGGCACTCCTGGGTCCCCTCCTGAACTCTGGATCCTTTGGGGCACTCCTGAGTTCCCCCCTGAACTCCTGGTTCCTTTGTGGCACTCCTGGGTCCCCTCAGAACTCCTGGGTCCTTTGGGGCACTCCTGGTCCTCCTCCTGAACTCTTCGGTCCCCCACTGAATTCCTGGTTCCTTTGGGTTAGTTCTGGGTCCCCTCAGAACTCCTGGGTTCCCCCCTGAACTCCTGGGTCCTTTGTGGCACTCCTGGTCTCCCTCCTGAACTCTTCGGTCCCCCACTGAACTCCTGGGTCGTTTGGGGCACTCCTGGGTCCCCTCCTGAACTCCTAGGTCCCCTCCTGAACTCTGGATCCTTTAAGGCACTCCTGGGTCCCCTCCTAAGCTCTTGGGTCCTTTGGGGAACTCTTGGGTCCCCTCAGAACTCCTGGGTTCACCCCTGAACTCCTGGGTCCTTTGGGGCACTGCTGGGTCCCCTCCCGAACTCCTGGGTACTTTGGGGCACTGCTGTGTACCCTCAGAACGCCTTGGTCCCCTCCTGAACTCCTGGGTCCCCTCCGAACTCCTGTGTTACCCCCTGAACTCCTGGGTCCTTTGGGGCTCTGCTGGGTCCCCTCCTGAACTCCTGTGAGGGTCCCCTCCTGAACTCTGGATCCTTTGGGGCACTCCTGGGTGCACTCCTGAACTCTTGGGTCTTTGGTGAAATCTTGGGTTCCCTCAGAACTCCTGGGTCCTTTGGGGCACTGCTGGGTCCCCTCCCGAACTCCTGGGTGGGTCCCTCTCGAATTCCTGGGTCCCCTCCCGAACTCTTGGGTACTTTGGGGCACTCCTGGGTCCCCTCAGAACGCCTGGGTTCCCCCTGAAATCCTGGGTACTTTGGGGCACTCCTGGGTTCTCCCCTGAACTCCTGGGTCCTTTGGGGCACTGCTGGGTCCCCTCCTGAACTCCTGGGTCCTTTGGGGCACTCCTGGGTCCCCTCCTGAACTCCTGGGTCCTTTGGGGCACTCCTGGGTCCTCTCCTAACTCCTGGGTCCGCTCCTGAACTCTTGGGTTACCCCCTGAACTCCTAGGTCCCCTCCTGAATTCTTCAGTCCCTCCCTGAACTCCTGGGCGCGTCCCTCCTGAACTCCTGGGCGCGTCCCTCCTGAACTCCTGGGCGCGTCCCCTCCTGAACTCTTGGGTACTTTGGGGCACTCCTGGGTCCCCTCAGAACGCCTGGGTCCCCTCCTGAACTCCTGGGTCCCCTCCGAACTCCTGTGTTCCCCCCTGAACTCCTGGGTCCTTTGGGGCACTGATGGGTCCGCTCCTGAACTCCTGGGTGGGTCCCTCTCGAATTCCTGGGTCCCCTCCCGAACTCTTGGGTACTTTGGGGCACTCCTGGATCCCCTCAGAACGCCTGGGTTCCCCCCTGAACTCCTGGGTCCTTTGGGGCACTCCTGGTCCCCCTCCTGAACTATTGAATGGGTCCCTCCTGAACTCCTCAATGGGTCCCTCCTGAACTCCTGGGTGGGTCCCGCCATGAAGTCCTGGGTGGGTCCTGCCATGAAGTCCTGGGTGGGTCCCTCCTGAACTCTTGGGTCCCCTCCTGAACTCTGGATCCTTTGGGGCACTCCTGAGTCCCCTCCTGAACTCTGGGTCCTTTGGGGCACTCCTGGTCCCCCTCCTGAACTCTTCGGTCCCCCACTGAACTCCTGGGTCCTTTGGGGCACTCCTGGGTCCACTCCTGAACTCTTGGGTCTTTGGTGAACTCTTGGGTCCCCTCAGAACTCCTAGGTCCTTTGGGGCACTGCTGGGTCCCCTCCCGAACTCCTGGGTGGGTCTCTCCTGAACTCCTGGGTCCCCTCCTGAACTCTTGGGTACTTTGGGGCACTCCTGGGTCCCCTCAGAACGCCTGGGTTCCCCCTGAACTCCTGGGTACTTTGGGGCACTCCTGGGTTCCCCCCTGAACTCCAGGGTCCTTTGGGGCACTGCTGGGTCCCCTCCTGAACTCCTAGGTCCTTTGGGGCACTCCTGGGTCCTCTCCTGAACTCCTGGGTCCGCTCCTGAACTCTTGGGTTACCCCCTGAACTCCTAGGTCCCCTCCTGAATTCTTCAGTCCCTCCCTGAACTCCCGGGCGGGTCCCCTCAGAACTCCTGGGCGGGTCCCCTCCTGAACTCTGGATCCTTTGGGGCAATCCTGGGTCCCCTCCTGAACTCTTGGGTCCTTTGGGGCACTCCTGGTCCCCCTCCTGAACTCCTGAATGGGTCCCCTCCTGAAGTCCTGGGTGGGTCCCGCCATAAACTCCTGGGTGGGTCCCTCCTGAACTTTTGGGTCCTTTGGGGCACTGCTGGGTCCCCTCCTGAACTCCTGGGTGGGTCCCCTCCCGAACTCCTGGGTACTTTGGGGCACTCCTGGGTACCCTCAGAACGCCTGGGTCCCCTACTGAACTCCTGGGTCCCCTCCGAACTCCTGTGTTCCCCCCTGAACTCCTGGGTCCTTTGGGGCACTCCTGGATCCCCTCCGAACTCCTGGGTTCCCCCCTGAACTCCTGGGTCCCTTGGAGCACTGCTGGGACCCCTCCCGAACTCCTGGGTGGGTCCCTCCTGAACTCCTGGGTGGGTCCCTCCCGAACTCCTGGGTCCCCTCCTGAACTCTTGGGTACTTTGGGGCACTCCTGGGTCCCCTCAGAACGCCTGGGTTCCCCCTGAACTCCTGGGTACTTTGGGGCACTCCTGGGTTCCCCCCTGAACTCCTGGGTCCTTTGGGGCACTGCTGGGTCCCCTCCTGAACTCCTGGGTCCTTTGGGGCACTGCTGGGTCCCCTCCTGAACTCCTGGGTCTTTTGGGGCACTCCTGGGTCCCCTCCTGAACTCCTGGGTCCTTTGGGGCACTCCTGGGTCCGCTCCTAACTCCTGGGTCCCCTCCTGAACTCCTGGGCGGGTCCCCTCCTGTTCTCTTGGGTCCCCTCCTGAACTCTTGGGTACCCTGCTGAACTCTTGGGTACTTTGGGGCACTCCTGGGTCCCCTCCGAACTCCTGTGTTCCCCCCTGAACTCCTGGGTCCTTTGAGACACTGATGGGTCCGCTCATGAACTCCTGGGTGGGTCCCTCCAGAACTCCTGGGTGGGTCCGTCTCGAACTCCTGGGTCCCCTCCTGAACTCTTGGGTACTTTGGGGCACTCCTGGGTCCCCTCAGAACGCCTGGGTTCCCCCCTGAACTCCTGGGTCCTTTGGGGCACTCCTGGTCCCCCTCCTGAACTCCTGAATGGGTCCCTCCTGAAGTCCTGGGTGGGTCCCGCCATGAAGTCCTGGCTGGGTCCCGCCATGAAGTCCTGGGTGGGTCCCTAATGAACTCTTGGGTCCCCTCCTGAACTCTGGATCCTTTGGGGCACTCCTGGGTCCCCTCCTGAACTCTGGATCCTTTGGGGCACTCCTGAGTTCCCCCATGAACTCCTGGTTCCTTTGGGGCACTCCTGGGTCCCCTCAGAACTCCTGGGTTCCCCCCTGAACTCCTGGGTCCTTTGGGGCACTCCTGGTCCCCCTCCTGAACTCTTCGGTCCCCCACTGAACTCCTGGGTCCTTTGGGGCACTCCTGGGTCCCCTCCTGAGCTCCTGGGTCCCCTCCTGAACTCCTGGGTCCTTTGGGGCACTGCTGGGCCCCCTCCCGAACTCCTGGGTGGGCCCCCTCCCGAATTCCTGGGTGGGCCCCCTCCCGAACTCCTGGGTGGGCCCCCTCCCGAACTCCTGGGTGGGCCCCCTCCCGAACTCCTGGGTGGGCCCCCTCCCGAACTCCTGGGTGGGCCCCCTCCCGAACTCCTGGGTGGGCCCCCTCCCGAACTCCTGGGTGGGCCCCCTCCCGAACTCCTGGGTGGGCCCCCTCCCGAACTCCTGGGTGGGCCCCCTCCCGAACTCCTGGGTACTTTGAGGCACTCTTGGGTCCTTTCAGAACGCCTGGGTCCCCTCCTGAACTCCTGGGTCCTTTGGGGCACTGCTGGGTCCCCTCCTGAACTCTGGATCCTTTGGGGCACTCCTGGGTCCCTTCCTGAACTCTTGGGTCCTTTGGTGAACTCTTGGGTCCCCTCAGAACTCCTGGGTCCTTTAGGGCACTGCTGGGTATCCTCAGTACTTTTGGGTTCCACCCTGAACTCCTGGGTCCTTTGGAACACTGCTGGGTCCCCTCCCGAACTCCTGGGTGGGTCCCTCCCGAACTCCTGGGTCCCCTCCTGAACTCTTGGGTACTTTGGGGCACTCCTGGGTCCCCTCAGAATGCCTGGGTTCCCCCCTGAACTCCTGGGTCCTTTGGGGCACTGCTGGGTCCCCTCCTGAACTCTGGATCCTTTGGGGCACTCCTGGGTCCCCTCCTGAACTCCTGGGTCCTTTGCGGCACTCCTGGGTCCTCTCCTGAACTCCTGGGTCCGCTCCTGAACTCTTGGGTTACCCCCTGAACTCCTAGGTCCCCTCCTGAATTCTTCAGTCCCTCCCTGAACTCCTGGGCGGGTCCCCTCCTGAACTCCTGGGCGGGTCCCCTCCTGAACTCCTGGGCGGGTCCCCTCCTGAACTCCTGGGCGGGTCCCCTCCTGAACTCCTGGGCGGGTCCCCTCCTGAACTCTGGATCCTTTGGGGCAATCCTGGCTCCCCTCCTGAACTCCTGGGTCCTTTGGGGCACTCGTGGTCCCCCTCCTGAACTCCTGAATGGGTCCCCTCCTGAAGTCCTGGGTGGGTCCCGCCATGAACTCCTGGGTGGGTCCCTCCTGAACTTTTGGGTCCTTTGGGGCACTGCTGGGTCCCCTCCCGAACTCCTGGGTGGGTCCCCTCCCGAACTCCTGGGTGGGTCCCCTCCCGAACTCCTGGGTACTTTGGGGCACTCCTCGGTACCCTCAGAACGCCTGGGTCCCCTACTGAACTCCTGGGTCCCCTCCGAACTCCTGTGTTACCCCCTGAACTCCTGGGTCCTTTGGGGCACTGCTGGGTCCCCTCCTGAACTCCTGGGAGGGTCCCCTCCTGAACTCTGGATCCTTTGGGGCACTCCTGGGTCCACTCCTGAACTCTTGGGTCCTTTGGTGAACTCTTGGGTCCTTTGGTGAACTCTTGGGTCCCCTCAGAACTCCTGGGTCCTTTGGAGCACTGCTGGGTCCCCTCCCGAACTCCTGGGTGGGTCCCTCCTGAACTCCTGGGTGGGTCCCTCCTGAACTCCTGGGTCCCCTCCTGAACTCTTGGGTAGTTTGGGGCACTCCTGGGTCCCCTCAGAACGCCTGGGTTCCCCCTGAACTCCTGGGTCCTTTGGGGCACTGCTGGGTCCCCTCCTGAACTCCTGGGTCCTTTGGGGCACTCCTGGGTCCCCTCCTGAACTCCTGGGTCCTTTGGGGCACTCCTGGGTCCTCTCCTAACTCCTGGGTCCGCTCCTGAACTCTTGGGTTACCCCCTGAACTCCTAGGTCCCCTCCTGAATTCTTCAGTCCCTCCCTGAACTCCTGGGCGGGTCCCCTCCTGAACTCCTGGGCGGGTCCCCTCCTGAACTCCTGGGCGGGTCCCCTCCTGAACTCCTGGGCGGGTCCCCTCCTGAACTCCTGGGCGGGTCCCCTTCTGAACTCCTGGGCGGGTCCCCTCCTGAACTCCTGGGCGGGTCCCCTCCTGAACTCCTGGGCGGGTCCCCTCCTGAACTCCTGGGTACTTTGGGGCACTCCTGGGTCCCCTCAGAACGCCTGGGTCCCCTCCTGAACTCCTGGGTCCCCTCCGAACTCCTGTGTTCCCCCCTGAACTCCTGGGTCCTTTGGGGCACTAATGGGCCCGCTCCTGAACTCCTGGGTGGGTCCCTCTCGAACTCCTGGGTCCCCTCCTGAACTCTTAGGTACTTTGGGGCACTCCTGGGTCCCCTCAGAACGCCTGGGTTCCCCCCTGAACTCCTGGGTCCTTTGGGGCACTCCTGGTCCCCCTCCTGAACTCCTGGGTGGGTCCCCTCCTGAACTCCTGGGTGGGTCCCCTCCTGAACTCCTGGGTGGGTCCCCTCCTGAACTCCTGGGTCCTTTGGGGCACTCCTGGGTCTCCTCAGTACTCTTGGGTTCCCCCCTGAACTCCTGGGTCCTTTGGGGCACTGCTGGGTCCCCTCCCGAACTCCTGGGTGGGTCCCCTCCCGAACTCCTGGGTGGGTCCCCTCCCGAACTCTTGGGTACTTTGGGGCACTCCTGGGTCCCCTCAGGACGCCTGGGTTCCCCCCTGAACTCCTGGGTCCTTTGGGGCACTCCTGGGTCCCCTCCTGAACTCTCGATCCTTTGGGGCACTCCTGGGTCCCCTCCTAAGCTCTTGGGTCCTTTGGGGAACTCTTGGGTCCCCTTAGAACTCCTGGGTTCACCCCTGAACTCCTGGGTCCTTTGGGGCTCTGCTGGGTCCCGTCCCGAACTCCTGGGTGGGTCCCGTCCCGAACTCCTGGGTGGGTCCCGTCCCGAACTCCTGGGTGGGTCCCCTCCCGTACTCCTGGGTCCCTTCCTGAACTCTGGATCCTTTGGGGCACTCCTGGGTCCTCTCCTGAAGACTGGATCCTTTGGGGTACTCCTCGGTCCCCTCCTGAACTTCTGGGTTCCCCCCTGATCTCCTGGGTCCTTTGGGCACTGCTGGGTCCCCTCCTGAACTCCTGGGTACCTTGGGGCACTCCTGGGTCCTTTGGGGCACTCCTGGGTCCTCTCCTGAACTCCTGGGTCCGCTCCTGAACTCTTGGGTTACCCCCTGAACTCCTAGGTCCCCTCCTGAATTCTTCAGTCCCTCCCTGAACTCCTGGGCGGGTCCCCTCCTGAACTCCTGGGCGGGTCCCCTCCTGAACTCCTGGGCGGGTCCCCTCCTGAACTCCTGGGCGGGTCCCCTCCTGAACTCCTGGGCGGGTCCCCTCCTGAACTCCTGGGCGGGTCCCCTCCTGAACTCTTGGGTACTTTGGGGCACTCCTGGGTCCCCTCAGAACGCCTGGGTCCCCTCCTGAACTCCTGGGTCCCCTCCGAACTCCTGTGTTCCCCCCTGAACTCCTGGGTCCTTTGGGGCACTAATGGGCCCGCTCCTGAACTCCTGGGTGGGTCCCTCTCGAACTCCTGGGTCCCCTCCTGAACTCTTGGGTACTTTGGGGCACTCCTGGGTCCCCTCAGAACGCCTGGGTCCCCTCCTGAACTCCTGGGTCCCCTCCTGAACTCCTGTGTTCCCCCCTGAACTCCTGGGTCCTTTGGGGCACTAATGGGCCCGCTCCTGAACTCCTGGGTGGGTCCCTCTCGAACTCCTGGGTCCCCTCCTGAACTCTTAGGTACTTTGGGGCACTCCTGGGTCCCCTCAGAACGCCTGGGTCCCCTCCTGAACTCCTGGGAGGGTCCCCTCCTGAACTCTGGATCCTTTGGGGCACTCCTGGGTCCCCTCCTGAACTCTTGGGTCCTTTGGTGAACTCTTGGGTCCTTTGGTGAACTCTTGGGTCCCCTCAGAACTCCTGGGTCCTTTGGAGCACTGCTGGGTCCCCTCCTGAACTCCTGGGTGGGTCCCTCCTGAACTCCTGGGTGGGTCCCTCCTGAACTCCTGGGTCCCCTCCGAACTCCTGTGTTCCCCCCTGAACTCCTGGGTCCTTTGGGGCACTAATGGGCCCGCTCCTGAACTCCTGGGTGGGTCCCTCTCGAATTCCTGGGTCCCCTCCCGAACTCTTGGGTACTTTGGGGCACTCCTGGGTCCCCTCAGAACGCCTGGGTTCCCCCTGAAATCCTGGGTACTTTGGGGCACTCCTGGGTTCTCCCCTGAACTCCTGGGTCCTTTGGGGCACTGCTGGGTCCCCTCCTGAACTCCTGGGTCCTTTGGGGCACTCCTGGGTCCCCTCCTGAACTCCTGGGTCCTTTGGGGCACTCCTGGGTCCTCTCCTAACTCCTGGGTCCGCTCCTGAACTCTTGGGTTACCCCCTGAACTCCTAGGTCCCCTCCTGAATTCTTCAGTCCCTCCCTGAACTCCTGGGCGCGTCCCTCCTGAACTCCTGGGCGCGTCCCTCCTGAACTCCTGGGCGCGTCCCCTCCTGAACTCTTGGGTACTTTGGGGCACTCCTGGGTCCCCTCAGAACGCCTGGGTCCCCTCCTCAACTCCTGGGTCCCCTCCGAACTCCTGTGTTCCCCCCTGAACTCCTGGGTCCTTTGGGGCACTAATGGGCCCGCTCCTGAACTCCTGGGTGGGTCCCTCTCGAACTCCTGGGTCCCCTCCTGAACTCTTAGGTACTTTGGGGCACTCCTGGGTCCCCTCAGAACGCCTGGGTTCCCCCCTGAACTCCTGGGTCCTTTGGGGCACTCCTGGTCCCCCTCCTGAACTCCTGGGTGGGTCCCCTCCTGAACTCCTGGGTGGGTCCCCTCCTGAACTCCTGGGTGGGTCCCCTCCTGAACTCCTGGGTCCTTTGGGGCACTCCTGGGTCTCCTCAGTACTCTTGGGTTCCCCCCTGAACTCCTGGGTCCTTTGGGGCACTGCTGGGTCCCCTCCCGAACTCCTGGGTGGGTCCCCTCCCGAACTCCTGGGTGGGTCCCCTCCCGAACTCTTGGGTACTTTGGGGCACTCCTGGGTCCCCTCAGGACGCCTGGGTTCCCCCCTGAACTCCTGGGTCCTTTGGGGCACTCCTGGGTCCCCTCCTGAACTCTGGATCCTTTGGGGCACTCCTGGGTCCCCTCCTAAGCTCTTGGGTCCTTTGGGGAACTCTTGGGTCCCCTTAGAACTCCTGGGTTCACCCCTGAACTCCTGGGTCCTTTGGGGCTCTGCTGGGTCCCGTCCCGAACTCCTGGGTGGGTCCCGTCCCGAACTCGTGGGTGGGTCCCGTCCCGAACTCCTGGGTGGGTCCCCTCCCGTACTCCTGGGTCCCTTCCTGAACTCTGGATCCTTTGGGGCACTCCTGGGTCCTCTCCTGAAGACTGGATCCTTTGGGGTACTCCTCGGTCCCCTCCTGAACTTCTGGGTTCCCCCCTGATCTCCTGGGTCCTTTGGGCACTGCTGGGTCCCCTCCTGAACTCCTGGGTACCTTGGGGCACTCCTGGGTCCTTTGGGGCACTCCTGGGTCCGCTCCTGAACTCTTGGGTTACCCCCTGAACTCCTAAGTCCCCTCCTGAAGTCCTGGGCGGGTCCCCTCCTGAAGTCCTGGGCGGGTCCCCTCCTGAAGTCCTGGGCGGGTCCCCTCCTGAAGTCCTGGGCGGGTCCCCTCCTGAAGTCCTGGGCGGGTCCCCTCCTGAAGTCCTGGGCGGGTCCCCTCCTGAAGTCCTGGGCGGGTCCCCTCCTGAACTCTGGATCCTTTGGGGCACTCCTGGGTCCACTCCTGAACTCTTGAGTCTTTGGTGAACTCTTGGGTCCCCTCAGAACTCCTGGGTCCTTTGGGGCACTGCTGGGTCCCCTCCCGAACTCCTGGGTGGGTCCCTCCCGAACTCCTGGGTGGGTCCCTCCCGAACTCCTGGGTGGGTCCCTCCCGAACTCCTGGGTCCCCTCCTGAACTCCTGGGTACTTTGGGGCACTCCTGGGTTCCCCCCTGAACTCCTGGGTCCTTTGAGGCACTGCTGGGTCCCCTCCTGACCTCCTGGGTCCTTTGGGGCACTCCTGGGTCCTCTCCTGAACTCCTGGGTCCGCTCCTGAACTCTTGGGTTACCCCCTGAACTCCTAGGTCCCCTCCTGAATTCTTCAGTCCCTCCCTGAACTCCTGGGCGGGTCCCCTCCTGAACTCCTGGGCGGGTCCCCTCCTGAACTCCTGGGCGGGTCCCCTCCTGAACTCCTGGGCGGGTCCCCTCCTGAACTCCTGGGCGGGTCCCCTCCTGAACTCCTGGGCGGGTCCCCTCCTGAACTCCTGGGCGGGTCCCCTCCTGAACTCTTGGGTACTTTGGGGCACTCCTGGGTCCCCTCAGAACGCCTGGGTCCCCTCCGAACTCCTGTGTTCCCCCCTGAACTCCTGGGTCCTTTGGGGCACTAATGGGCCCGCTCCTGAACTCCTGGGTGGGTCCCTCTCGAACTCCTGGGTCCCCTCCTGAACTCTTGGGTACTTTGGGGCACTCCTGGGTCCCCTCAGAACGCCTGGGTCCCCTCCTGAACTCCTGGGTCCCCTCCGAACTCCTGTGTTCCCCCCTGAACTCCTGGGTCCTTTGGGGCACTAATGGGCCCGCTCCTGAACTCCTGGGTGGGTCCCTCTCGAACTCCTGGGTCCCCTCCTGAACTCTTAGGTACTTTGGGGCACTCCTGGGTCCCCTCAGAACGCCTGGGTCCCCTCCTGAACTCCTGGGAGGGTCCCCTCCTGAACTCTGGATCCTTTGGGGCACTCCTGGGTCCACTCCTGAACTCTTGGGTCCTTTGGTGAACTCTTGGGTCCTTTGGTGAACTCTTGGGTCCCCTCAGAACTCCTGGGTCCTTTGGAGCACTGCTGGGTCCCCTCCCGAACTCCTGGGTGGGTCCCTCCTGAACTCCTGGGTGGGTCCCTCCTGAACTCCTGGGTGGGTCCCTCCTGAACTCCTGTGTTCCCCCCTGAACTCCTGGGTCCTTTGGGGCACTAATGGGCCCGCTCCTGAACTCCTGGGTGGGTCCCTCTCGAATTCCTGGGTCCCCTCCCGAACTCTTGGGTACTTTGGGGCACTCCTGGGTCCCCTCAGAACGCCTGGGTTCCCCCTGAAATCCTGGGTACTTTGGGGCACTCCTGGGTTCTCCCCTGAACTCCTGGGTCCTTTGGGGCACTGCTGGGTCCCCTCCTGAACTCCTGGGTCCTTTGGGGCACTCCTGGGTCCCCTCCTGAACTCCTGGGTCCTTTGGGGAACTCCTGGGTCCTCTCCTAACTCCTGGGTCCGCTCCTGAACTCTTGGGTTACCCCCTGAACTCCTAGGTCCCCTCCTGAATTCTTCAGTCCCTCCCTGAACTCCTGGGCGCGTCCCTCCCTGAACTCCTGGGCGCGTCCCTCCTGAACTCCTGGGCGCGTCCCTCCTGAACTCCTGGGCGCGTCCCCTCCTGAACTCTTGGGTACTTTGGGGCACTCCTGGGTCCCCTCAGAACGCCTGGGTCCCCTCCTGAACTCCTGGGTCCCCTCCGAACTCCTGTGTTCCCCCCTGAACTCCTGGGTCCTTTGGGGCACTGATGGGTCCGCTCCTGAACTCCTGGGTGCGTCCCCTCCCGAACTCCTGGGTGCGTCCCCTCCCGAACTCCTGGGTGCGTCCCCTCCCGAACTCCTGGGTACTTTGGGGCACTGCTGGGTACCCTAAGAACGCCTGGGTCCCCTCCTGAACTCCTGGGTCCCCTCCGAACTCCTGTGTTACCCCCTGAACTCCTGGGTCCTTTGGGGCACTGCTGGGTCCCCTCCTGAACTCTTGGGTCTTTGGTGAACTCTTGGGTCCCCTCAGAACTCCTGGGTCCTTTGGGGCACTGCTGGGTCCCCTCCCGAACTCCTGGGTGGGTCCCTCCCGAACTCCTGGGTCCCCTCTGAACTCTTGGGAACTTTGGGGCACTCCTGGGTCCCCTCAGAACGCCTGGGTTCCCCCTGAACTCCTGGGTACTTTGGGGCACTCCTGGGTTCCCCCCTGAACTCCTGGGTCCTTTGGGGCACTGCTGGGTCCCCTCCTGAACTCCTGGGTCCTTTGGGGCACTCCTGGGTCCCCTCCTGAACTCCTGGGTCCTCTCCTAACTCCTGGGTCCGCTCCTGAACTCTTGGGTTACCCCCTGAACTCCTAGGTCCCCTCCTGAATTCTTCAGTCCCTCCCTGAACTCCTGGGCGGGTCCCCTCCGGAACTCCTGGGCGGGTCCCCTCCGGAACTCCTGGGCGGGTCCCCTCCGGAACTCCTGGGCGGGTCCCCTCCGGAACTCCTGGGCGGGTCCCCTCCGGAACTCCTGGGCGGGTCCCCTCCGGAACTCTGGATCCTTTGGGGCACTCTTGGGTCCCCTCCTGAACTCCTGGGTCCTTTGGGGCACACTTGGGTCCCTCCTGAACTCCTGCATGGGTCCCTCCTGAAGTCCTGGGTGGGTCCCTCCTGAACTCTTGTGTCCCCTCCTGAACTCTGGATCCTTTGGGGCACTCCTGGGTCCACTCCTGAACTCTGGATCCTTTGGGGCACTCCTGGGTTCCCCCCTGAACTCTTGGGTCCTTTGGGGTACTGCTAGGTCCCCTCCTGAACTCCTGGGTGGGTCCCCTCCTGAACTCCTGGGTCGTTTGGGGCACTCTTGGGTCCCCTAAGAACTCCTTGGTCCCCCTCTGACCTCCTGGGTCCTTTGGGGCACTCCTGGGTCCCCTCCTGAACTCTGGATCCTTTGGGGCACTCCTGGGTTCCCCCCTGAACTCTTGGGTCCTTTGGGGCACTGCTAGGTCCCCTCCTGAACTCCTGGGTGGGTCCCCTCCTGAACTCCTGGGTGGGTCCCCTCCTGAACTCCTGGGTGGGTCCCCTCCTGAACTCCTGGGTCCTTTGGGGCACTCCTGGGTCTCCTCAGTACTCTTGGGTTCCCCCCTGAACTCCTGGGTCCTTTGGGGCACTCCTGGGTGGGTCCCCTCCCGAACTCCTGGGTGGGTCCCCTCCCGAACTCCTGGGTGGGTCCCCTCCCGAACTCCTGGGTGGGTCCCCTCCCGAACTCTTGGGTACTTTGGGGCACTCCTGGGTCCCCTCAGGACGCCTGGGTTCCCCCCTGAACTCCTGGGTCCTTTGGGGCATTCCTGTGTTCCCTCCTGAACTCTGGATCCTTTGGGGCACTCCTGGGCGGGTCCCCTCCTGAACTCCTGGGCGGGTCCCCTCCTGAACTCCTGGGCGGGTCCCCTCCTGAACTCTGGATCTTTTGGCGCACTCTTGGGTCCCCTCCTGAACTCCTGGGTCCTTTGGGGCACTCCTGGTCCCCCTCCTGAACTCCTGAATGGGTCCCCTCAGAACTCCTGGGTCCCCTCCTCAAGTCCTGGGTGGGTCCCGCCATGAGCTCCTTGGTTGGTCCCTCCTGAACTTTTGGGTCCCACCCTGAACTCCTGGGTCCTTTGGGGCACTCCTGGTCCCCCTCCTGAACTCCTGAATGGGTCCCTCCTGAACTCCTGAATGGGTCCCTCCTGAACTCCTGAATGGGTCCCCTCAGAACTCCTGGGTCCCCTCCTCAAGGGCTGGGTGGGTCACTCCTGAACTCTTGAGTCCCCTCCTGAACTCCGGATCCTTTCGGGTACTCCTGGGTCCCCTCCTGAACTCTGGATCCTTTGGGGCACTCCTGGGTCCCCTCCTGAACTCTGGATTTTTTGGGGCACTCCTGGGTCTCCTCAGTACTCTTGGGTTCCCCCCTGAACTCCTGGGTCCTTTGAGGCACTGCTGGGTCCCCTCCCAAACTCCTGGGTGGGTCCCCTCCCGAACTCCTGGGTGGGTCCCCTCCCGAACTCCTGGGTACTTGGGGCACTCCTGGGTCCCCTCAGAACGCCTGGGTTGCCCCCTGAACTCCTGGGTCCTTTGGGCATTCCTGGGTCCCCTCCTGAACTCTGGATCCTTTGGGGCACTCCTGGTCCCCCTCCTGAACTATTGAATGGGTCCCTCCTAAACTCCTGAATGGGTCCCTCCTGAACTCCTGAATGGGTCCACTCCTGAACTCCTGAATGGGTCCACTCCTGAACTCCTGGGTGGGTCCCGCCATGAAGTCCTGGGTGGGTCCCTCCTGAACTCCTGGGTCCCCTCCTGAACTCCTGGGTGGGTCCCCTCCTGAACTCCTGTGTCGTTTGGGGCACTCTTGGGTCCCCTAAGAACTCCTGGGTCCCTCTCTGACCTCCTGGGTCCTTTGGGGCACTCCTGGGTCCCCTCCTGAACTCTGGATCCTTTGGGGCACTCCTGGGTCCCCTCCTAAGCTCTTGCATCCTTTGGGGAACTCTTGGGTCCCCTCAGAACTCCTGGGTTCACCCCTGAACGCCTGGGTTCTTTGGGGCACTCCTGGGTCTCCTCAGTACTCTTGGGTCCCCTCCTGAACTCTGGATCCTTTGGGGCACTCCTGGGTCCCCTCCTGAACTCCTGGGTCCTTTGGGGCACTCCTGGTCCCCCTCCTGAACTCCTGAATGGGTCCCCTCAGAACTCCTGGGTCCCCTCCTCAAGTCCTGGGTGGGTCCCTCCTGAACTCCTGGGTGGGTCCCTCCTGAACTTTTGGGTCCCACCCTGAACTCCTGGGTCCTTTGGGGCACTCCTGGTCCCCGTCCTGAACTATTGAATGGGTCCCTTCTGAACTCCTGAATGGGTCCCCTCAGAACTCCTGGATCCCCTCAGAAAGTCCTGGGTGAGTCCCGCCATGAAGTCCTGGGTGGGTCCCTCCTGAACTCTTGGGTACCCTCCTGAACCCTGGATCCTTTGGGGCACTCCTGGGTCCCGTCCTGAACTCTGGATCCTTTGGGGCACTCCTGGGTTCCCCCCTGAACTCCTGGGTCCTTTGGGGCACTGCTGGGTCCCCTCCTGAACTCCTGGGTGGGTCCCTCCTGAACTCCTGGGTGGGTCCCTCCTGATCACTTGGGTGCCCTCCTGAACTCTTGGGTGCCCTTAGAACTCCTGGGTTCCCCACAGAACTCCTGGGTCCTTTGGGGCACTCCTGGTCCCCCTCCTGAACTCTTCGGTCCCCCACTGAACTCCTGGGTCCTTTGGGGCACTCCTGGGTCCCCTCCTGAACTCTTGGGTCCCCTCCTGAACTCTGGATCCTTTGGGGCACTCCTGGGTCCCCTCCTAAGCTCTTGGGTCCTTTGGGGAACTCTTGGGTCCCCTCAGAACTCCTGGGTTCACCCCTGAACTCCTGGGTCCTTTGGGGCACTTCTGGGTCTCCTCAGTACTCTTGGGTTCCCCCCTGAACTCTTGGGTCCTTTGGGGCACTGCTGGGTCCCCTCCCGAACTCCTGGGTGGGTCCCCTCTTGAACTCCTGGGCGGGTCCTCTCCTGAACTCTTGGCTCCCCTCCTGAACTCTGGATCCTTTGGGGCACTCTTGGGTCCCCTCCTGAACTCCTGGGTCCTTTGGGGCACTCCTGAATGGGTCCCCTCAGAACTCCTGGGTCCCCTCCTCAGGCCCTGGGTGGGTCCCTCCTGAACTCCTGGGTGGGTCCCACCCTGAACTCCTGGGTCCCTTGGGGCACTCCTGGTCCCCCTCCTGAACTATTGAATGGGTCCCTCCTAAACTCCTGAATGGGTCCACTCCTGAACTCCTGGGTGGGTCCCCTCCTGAACTCCTGTGTCGTTTGGGGCACTCTTGGGTCCCCTAAGAACCCCTGGGTCCCTCTCTGACCTCCTGGGTCCTTTGGGGCATTCCTGGGTCCCCTCCTGAACTCTGGATCCTTTGGGGCACTCCTGGTCCCCGTTCTGAACTCCTGAATGGGTCCCCTCAGAACTCATGGTTCCCCTCCTGAACTCCTGGGTGGGTCCCTCCTGAACTCCTGGGTGGGTCCCTCCTGAACTCCTGGGTCCCACCCTAAACTCCTGGGTCCTTTGGGGCACTCCTGGTCTTCCTCCTGAACTATTGAATGGGTCCCTCCTGAACTCCTGAATGGGTCCCTCCTGAACTCCTGAATGGGTCCCCTCCTGAACTCCTGGGTGGGTCCCGCCATGAAGTCCTGGGTGGGTCCTTCCTGAACTCTTGGGTCCCCTCCTGAACCCTGGATCCTTTGGGGCACTCCTGGGTCCTTTGGGGCACTGCTGGGTCCCCACCTGAACTCCTGGTTGGGTCCCTCCTGAACACCTGGGTGGGTCCCTCCTGAACTCCTGGGTGCCCTCCTGATCACTTGGGTCCTTTGGGGCACTCTTGGGTCCCCTCAGAACTCCTGGGTTCCCCACTGAACTCCTGGGTCCTTTGGGGCACTCCTGGTCCCCCTCCTGAACTCTTCGGTCCCCCACTGTACTCCTGGGTCCTTTGGGGCACTCCTGGGTCCCCTCCTGAACTCTTGGGTCCCCTCCTGAACTCTGGATCCTTTGGGTCACTCCTGGGTCCCCTCCTAAGCTCTTGGGTCCTTTGGGGAACTCTTGGGTCCCCTCAGAACTCCTGGGTTCACCCCTGAACTCCTGGGTCCTTCGGGGCACTTCTGGGTCTCCTCAGTACTCTTGGGTTCCCCCCTGAACTCTTGGGCCCTTTGGGGCACTGCTGGGTCCCCTCCTGAACTCCTGGGTGGGTCCCCTCCCGAACTCCTGGGTGGGTCCCCTCTTGAACTCCTGGGTACTTTGGGGCACTCCTGGGTTCCCTCAGAATGGCTGGGTTCCCCCCTGAACTCCTGGGTCCTTTGGGGCATTCCTGAGTCCTCTCCTGAACTCTGGATCCTTTGTGGCACTCCTGGGTCCCCTCCTGAATTCCTGGGTCCGCTCCTGAACTCTTGGGTTACCCCCTGAACTCCTAGGTCCCCTCCTGAATTCTTCAGTCCCTCCCTGAACTCCTGGGCGGGTCCCTCCTGAACTCCTGGGCGGGTCCCTCCTGAACTCTTGGGCGGGTCCCCTCCTGAACTCTTGGGCGGGTCCCCTCCTGAACTCTTGGGTCCTTTGAGGCACTTCTGGGTCCCCTCCTGAACTCCTGCATGGGTCCCTCCTGAACTCCTGGGTCCCCTCCGGAACTCTGGATCCTTTGGGGCACTCCTGGGTCCCCTCCTGAACTCTGGATTCTTTGGGGCACTCCTGGGTTCCCCCCTGAACTCCTGGGTCCTTTGGGGCACTGCTGGGTCCCCTCCTGAACTCCTGGCTGGGTCCCTCCTGAACTACGGGGTGGGTCCCTCCTGATCCCTTGGGTGCCCTCCTGATCCCTTGGGTGCCCTCCTGATCTCCTGGGTCCTTTGGGGCACTCCTGGGTCCTCTCCTGAACTCCTGGGTCCGGTCCTGAACTCCTGGGTTACCCCCTGAACTCCTAGGTCCCCTCCTGAATTCTTCAGTCCCTCCCTGAACTCCCGGTCCCCTCCTGAACTCCTGGGCGGGTCCCCTCCTGAACTCCTGGGCGGGTCCCCTCCTGAACTCCTGGGCGGGTCCCCTCCTGAACTCCTGGGCGGGTCCCCTCCTGAACTCCTGGGCGGGTCCCCTCCTGAACTCCTGGGCGGGTCCCCTCCTGAACTCTGGATACTTTGGGGCACTCTTGGGTCCCCTCCAGAACTCCTGGGTCCTTTGGGGCACTCCTGGTCCCCCTCCTGAACTCCTGAATGGGTCCCCTCAGAACTCCTGGGTCCCCTCCTCAAGTCCTGGGTGGGTCCCTCCTGAACTTTTGGGTCCCACCCTGAACTCCTGGGTCCTTTGGGGCACTCCTGGTCCCCCTCCTGAACTCATGAATGGGTCCCTCCTGAACTCCTGCATGGGTCCCTCCTGAAGTCCTGGGTGGGTCCCTCCTGAACTCTTGTGTCCCCTCCTGAACTCTGGATACTTTGGGGCACTCTTGGGTCCCCTCCTGAACTCTGGATCCTTTGGGGCACTCCTGGGTACCCCCCTGAACTCTTGGGTCCTTTGGGGCACTGCTGGGTCCCCTCCTGAACTCCTGGGTGGGTCCCCTCCTGAACTCCTGGGTGGGTCCCCTCCTGAACTCCTGGGTGGGTCCCCTCCTGACCTCCTGTGTCGTTTGGGGCACTCTTGGGTCCCCTAAGAACCCCTGGGTCCCTCTCTGACCTCCTGGGACCTTTGGGGCACTCCTGGTCCCCCTCCTGAACTCCTGAATGGGTCCCCTCTGAACTCCTGGGTCCCCTCCTGAAGTCCTTGGTGGGTCCCTCCTGAACTCCTGGGTGGGTCCCTCCTGAACTCCTGGGTGGGTCCCTCCTGAACTCCTGGGTGGGTCCCTCCTGAACTCCTGGGTCCTTTGGGGCACTCCTGGTCCCCGTCCTGAACTATTGAATGGGTCCCTTCTGAACTCCTGAATGGGTCCCCTCAGAACACCTGGATCCCCTCAGAAAGTCCTGGGTGGGTCCCGCCATGAAGTCCTGGGTGGGTCCCTCCTGAACTCTTGGGTCCGCTCCTGAACCCTCGATCCTTTGGGGCACTCCTGGGTCCCGTCCTGAACTCTGGATCCTTTGGGGCACTCCTGGGTTCCCCCCTGAACTCCTGGGTCCTTTGGGGCACTGCTGGGTCCCCTCCTGAACTCCTGGGTGGGTCCCTCCTGAACTCCTGGGTGGGTCCCTCCTGAACTCCTGGGTGGGTCCCTCCTGATCACTTGGGTGCCCTCAGAACTCCTGGGTTCCCCACTGAACTCCTGGGTCCTTTGGGGCACTCCTGGTCCCCCACTGAACTCCTGGGTCCTTTGGGGCACTCCTGGGTCCCCTCCTAAGCTCTTGGGTCCTTTGGGGAACTCTTGGGTCCCCTCAGAACTCCTGGGTTCACCCCTGAACTCCTGGGTCCTTTGGGGCACTTCTGGGTCTCCTCAGTACTCTTGAGTTCCCCCCTGAACTCTTGGGTCCTTTGGGGCACTGCTGGGTCCCCTCCCGAACTCCTGGGTGGGTCCCCTCTTGAACTCCTGGGCGGGTCCTCTCCTGAACTCTTGGGTCCCCTCCTGAACTCTGGATCCTTTGGGGCACTCTTGGGTCCCCTCCTGAACTCCTGGGTCCTTTGGGGCACTCCTGGTCCCCCTCCTGAACTCCTGAATGGGTCCCCTCAGAACTCCTGGGTCCCCTCCTCAGGTCCTGGGTGGGTCCCTACTGAACTTTTGGGTCCCACCCTGAACTCCTGGGTCCTTTGGGGCACTCCTGGTCCCCCTCCTGAACTCCTGAATGGGTCCCTCCTGAACTCCTGAATGGGTCCCCTCAGAACTCCTGGGTCCCCTCCTGAAGTCCTGGGTGGGTCCCTCCTGAACTCCTGAATGGGTCCCCTCAGAACTCCTGGGTCCCCTCCTGAAGTCCTGGGTGGGTCCCTCCTGAACTCTTGAGTCCCCTCCTGAACTCTGGATCCTTTCGGACACTCCTGGTTCCCCTCCTGAACTCTGGATCCTTTGGGGCACTCCTGGATCCCCTCCTGAACTCTGGATCCTTTGGGGCACTCCTGGGTCCCCTCCTAAGCTCTTGGGTCCTTTGGGGAACTCTTGGGTCCCCTCAGAACTCCTGGGTTTACCCCTGAACGCCTGGGTCCTTTGGGGCACTCCTGGGTCCCCTCAGAACGCCTGGGTTCCCCCCTGAACTCCTGGGTCCTTGGGGGCATTCCTGGGTCCCCTCCTGAACTCTGGATCCTTTGGGGCACTCCTGGTCCCTGTCCTGAACTCCTGAATGGGTCCCCTCAGAACTCATGGGTCCCCTCCTGACGTCCTGGGTGGGTCCCTCCTGAACTCCTGGGTGGGTCCCTCCTGAACTTTTGGGTCCCACCCTAAACTCCTGGGTCCTTTGGGGCACTCCTGGTCTCCCTCCTGAACTATTGAAAGGGTCCCTCCTGAACTCCTGAATGGGTCCCTCCTGAACTCCTGAATGGGTCCCCTCCTGAACTCCTGAATGGGTCCCCTCCTGAACTCCTGAATGGGTCCCGCCATGAAGTCCTGGGTGGGTCCCTCCTGAACTCTTGGGTCCCCTCCTGAACCCTGGATCCTTTGGGGCACTCCTGGGTCCTTTGGGGCACTGCTGGGTCCCCACCTGAACTCCTGGTTGGGTCCCTCCTGAACTCCTGGGTGCCCTCCTGATCACTTGGGTGCCCTCCTGATCACTTGGGTCCTTTGGGGCACTCTTGGGTCCCCTCAGAACTCCTGGGTTCCCCACTGAACTCCTGGGTCCTTTGGGGCACTCCTGGTCCCCCTCCTGAACTCTTCGGTCCCCCACTGTACTCCTGGGTCCTTTGGGGCACTCCTGGGTCCCCTCCTGAACTCTTGGGTCCCCTCCTGAACTCTGGATCCTTTGGGTCACTCCTGGGTCCCCTCCTAAGCTCTTGGGTCCTTTGGGGAACTCTTGGGTCCCCTCAGAACTCCTGGGTTCACCCCTGAACTCCTGGGTCCCTCGGGGCACTTCTGGGTCTCCTCAGTACTCTTGGGTTCCCCCCTGAACTCTTGGGCCCTTTGGGGCACTGCTGGGTCCCCTCCCGAACTCCTGGGTGGGTCCCCTCCCGAACTCCTGGGTGGGTCCCCTCTTGAACTCCTGGGTGGGTCCCCTCTTGAACTCCTGGTTACTTTGGGGCTCTCCTGGGTTCCCTCAGAATGGCTGGGTTCCCCCCTGAACTCCTGGGTCCTTTGGGGCATTCCTGGGTCCTCTCCTGAACTCTGGATCCTTTGTGGCACTCCTGGGTCCCCTCCTGAATTCCTGGGTCCGCTCCTGAATTCTTCAGTCCCTCCCTGAACTCCTGGGCGGGTCCCTCCTGAACTCCTGGGCGGGTCCCTCCTGAACTCCTGGGCGGGTCCCTCCTGAACTCCTGGGCGGGTCCCCTCCTGAACTCCTGGGCGGGTCCCCTCCTGAACTCCTGGGCGGGTCCCCTCCTGAACTCTTGGGTCCTTTGAGGCACTTCTGGGTCCCCTCCTGAACTCCTGAATGGGTCCCTCCTGAACTCCTGGGTCCCCTCCGGAACTCTGGATCCTTTGGGGCACTCCTGGGTCCCCTCCTGAACTCTGGATCCTTTGGGGCACTCCTGGGTTCCCCCCTGAACTCCTGGGTCCTTTGGGGCACTGCTGGGTCCCCTCCTGCACTCCTGGGTGGGTCCCCTCCTGCACTCCTGGGTGGGTCCCCTCCTGCACTCCTGGGTGGGTCCCCTCCTGAACTCCTGGGTGGGTCCCCTCCTGAACTCCTGGGTGGGTCCCCTCCTGAACTCCTGGGTGGGTCCCCTCCTGAACTCCTGGGTGGGTCCCCTCCTGAACTCCTGGGTGGGTCCCCTCCTGAACTCCTGGGTGGGTCCCCTCCTGAACTCCTGGGTCCTTTGGGTCACTCTTGGATCCCCTCAGATCTCCTGGGTTCCCCACTGAACTCCTGGGTCCTTTGGGGTACTCCTCGGTCCCCTCCTGAACTCTTGGGTCCCCTCCTGAACTCTTGGGTCCCCTCCTGAACTCTTGGGTCCTTTGGGGCACTCCTGGGTCCCCCTGTAAGCTCTTGGGTCCCTTGGGGAACTCTTGGGTCCCCTCAGAACTCCTGGGTTCCCCCCTGAACTCCTGGGTCCTTTGGGGCACTGCTGGGTCCCCTCCTGAACTCCTGGGTGGGTCCCTCCTGAACTACGGGGTGGGTCCCTCCTGATCCCTTGGGTCCCCTCCTGATCTCTTGGGTCCTTTGGGGCACTCTTGGGTCTCCTCAGAACTCCTGGGTTCCCCACTGAACTCCTGGGTCCTTTGGGGCACTCCTGGGTCCGGTCCTGAACTCCTGGGTTACCCCCTGAACTCCTAGGTCCCCTCCTGAATTCTTCAGTCCCTCCCTGAACTCCCGGTCCCCTCCGGAACTCCTGGGCGGGTCCCCTCCGGAACTCCTGGGCGGGTCCCCTCCGGAACTCTGGATCCTTTGGGGCACTCCTGGGTCCCCTCCTGAACTCTGGATCCTTTGGGGCACTCCTGGGTCCCCTCCTAAGCTCTTGGGTCCTTTGGGGAACTCTTGGGTCCCCTCAGAACTCCTGGCTTCACCACTAAACTCATGGGTCCTTTGGGGCACTCCTGGGTCCCCTCAGAACGCCTGGGTTCCCCCCTGAACTCCTGGGTCCTTTGGGGCATTCCTGGGTCCCCTCCTGAACTCTGGATCCTTTGGGGCACTCCTGGTCCCCCTCCTGAACTCCTGAATGGGTCCCCTCAGAACTCATGGGTCCCCTGCTGAAGTCCTGGGTGGGTCCCTCCTGAACTTTTGGGTCCCACCCTAAACTCCTGGGTCCTTTGGGGCACTCTTGGTCTCCCTCCTGAACTCCTGAATGGGTCCCTCCTGAACTCCTGAATGGGTCCCCTCCTGAACTCCTGAATGGGTCCCCTCCTGAACTCCTGAATGGGTCCCCTCCTGAACTCCTGAATGGGTCCCCTCCTGAACTCCTGAATGGGTCCCCTCCTGAACTCCTGAATGGGTCCCCTCCTGAACTCCTGAATGGGTCCCCTCCTGAACTCCTGAATGGGTCCCCTCCTGAACTCCTGAATGGGTCCCCTCCTGAACCCTGGATTCTTTGGAGCACTCCTGGGTCCCCTCCTGAACCCTGGATCCTTTGGGGCACTCCTGGGTCCTTTGGGGCACTGCTGGGTCCCCACCTGAACTCCTGGTTGGGTCCCTCCTGAACTGCTGGGTGGGTCCCTCCTGATCTCTTGGGTGCCCTCCTGATCACTTGGGTCCTTTGGGGCACTCCTGGGTCCCCTCAGAACTCCTGGGTTCCCCACTGAATTCCTGGGTCCTTTGGGGCACTCCTGGTCCCCCTCCTGAACTCTTCGGTCCCCCACTGAACTCCTGGGTCCTTTGGGGCACTCCTGGGTCCCCTCCTGAACTCTTGGGTCCCCTCCTGAACTCTGGATCCTTTGGGGCACTCCTGGGTCCCCTCCTAAGCTCTTGGGTCCTTTGGGGAACTCTTGGGTCCCCTCAGAACTCCTGGGTTCACCCCTGAACTCCTGGGTCCTTTGGGGCACTTCTGGGTCTCCTCAGTACTCTTGGGTTCCCCCCTGAACTCTTGGGTCCTTTGGGGCACTGCTGGGTCCCCTCCCGAACTCCTGGGTGGGTCCCCTCTTGAACTCCTGGGTGGGTTCCCTCTTGAACTCCTGGGTGGGTCCCCTCTTGAACTCTTGGGTACTTTGGGGCACTCCTGGGTTCCCTCAGAACGGCTGGGTTCCCCCCTGAACTCCTGGGTCCTTTCGGGCATTCCTGGGTCCTCTCCTGAACTCTGGATCCTTTGGGGCACTCCTGGGTCCCCTGCTGAACTCCTGGGTCCTTTGGGGCACTCCTGGGTCCGCTCCTGAACTCCTGGGTTACCCCCTGAACTCCTAAGTCCCCTCCTGAATTCTTCAGTCCCTCCCTGAACTCCTGGGCGGGTGCCTCCTGAACTCCTGGGCGGGTCCCACCTGAACTCCTGTGCGGGTCCCACCTGACATCCTGGGCCGGTCCCCTCCTGAACTCTTGGGTCCTTTGGGGCAATTCATGGTCCCCTCCTGAACTCCTGGGTGGTTCCCCTCCTGAACTCCTGGGTGGTTCCCCTCCTGAACTCCTGGGTGGTTCCCCTCCTGAACTCCTGGGTGGTTCCCCTCCTGAACTCCTGGGTGGTTCCCCTCCTGAACTCCTGGGTGGTTCCCCTCCTGAACTCCTGGGTGGTTCCCCTCCTGAACTCCTGGGTGGTTCCCCTCCTGAACTCCTGGGTGGGTCCCCTCCTGAACTCCTGGGTGGGTCCCCTCCTGAACTCCTGGGTGGGTCCCCTCCTGAACTCCTGGGTGGGTCCCCTCCTGAACTCCTGGGTGGGTCCCCTCCTGAACTCCTGGGTGGGTCCCCTCCTGAACTCTTGGGTGGGTCCCCTCCTGAACTCCTGGGTGGGTCCCCTCCTGAACTCCTGGGTGGGTCCCCTCCTGAACTCCTGGGTGGGTCCCCTCCTGATTTCTTGGGTCCTTTGGGGCACTCCTGGGTCCCCCTCTAAGCTCTTGGGTCCCTTGGGGAACTCTTGGGTCCCCTCAGAACTCCTGGGTTCACCCCTGAGCCTCTGGGTCCTTTGGGGCACTCCTGGTCCCCATCCTGAACTATTGAATGGGTCCCTTCTGAACTCCTGAATGGGTCCCTCCTGAACTCCTGGGTCACCTCAGAACTCCAGGGTCCCCTCCTGAAGTCCTGGGTGGGTCCCCTCCTGAACTCCTGGGTGCGTCCCCTCCTGAACTCCTGGGTCCTTTGGGGCACTCTTGGGTCCCCTCAGAACTCCTGGGTTCCTCACTGAACTCCTGGGTCCTTTGGGGCACTCCTGGTCCCCCTCCTGAACTCTTGGGTCCCCTCCTGAACTCTGGATCCTTTGGGGCACTCCTGGGTCCCCTCCTGAACTCTTGGGTCCCCTCCTGAACCCTGGATCCTTTGGGGTACTCCTGGGTCCCCTCCTGAACTCTGGATCCTTTGGGGCACTCCTGGGTTCCCCCCTGAACTCCTGGGTCCCCTCCTGAACTCCTGGGTGGGTCCCCTCCTGAACTCCTGGGTGCCCTTCTGATCTCTTGGGTCCTTTGGGTCACTCTTGGATCCCCTCAGAACTCCTGGGTTCCCCACTGAACTCCTGGGTCCTTTGGGGTACTCCTGGGTCCCCTCCTGAACTCTTGGGTCCTTTGGGGCACTCCTGGGTCCCCCTCTAAGCTCTTGGGTCCCTTGGGGAACTCTTGGGTCCCCTCAGAACTCCTGGGTTCACCCCTGAGCTCCTGGGTCCTTTGGGGCACTCCTGGTCCCCATCCTGAACTATTGAATGGGTCCCTTCTGAACTCCTGAATGGGTCCCTCGTGAACTCCTGGGTCACCTCAGAACTCCAGGGTCCCCTCCTGAAGTCCTGGGTGGGTCCCCTCCTGAACTCCTGGGTGCATCCCCTCCTGAACTCTTGGGTCCTTTGGGGCACTCTTGGGTCCCCTCAGAACTCCTGGGTTCCCCACTGAACTCCTGGGTCCTTTGGGGCACTCCTGGTCCCCCTCCTGAATTCTTGGGTCCCCTCCTGAACTCTGGATCCTTTGGGGCACTCTTGGGTCCCCTCCTGAACTCTTGGGTCCCCTCCTGAACTCTTGGGTCCTTTGGGACACTCCTGGGTTCCCTCCTAAGTTCTTGGGTCCTTTGGGGAACTTTTGGGTCCCCTCAGAACTCCTGGGTCTTCTCAGTACTCTTGGGTTCCCCCCTGAACTGCTGGGTCCTTTGGGGCACTGCTGGGTCCCCTCCTGAACTCCTGGGTGGGTCCCTCCCGAACTCTTGGGTACTTTGGGGCACTCCTGGGTCCCCTCAGAACGCCTGGGTCCCCTCCTGAACTCCTGGGTCCCCTCCGAACTCCTGTGTTCCCCCCTGAACTCCTGGGTCCTTTGGGGCACTGCTGGTTCCCCTCCTGAACTCCTGGGTGGGTCCCGTCCTGAACTCTGAATCCTTTGGGGCACTCTTGGGTCCCCTCCTGAACTCTTGTGTCCCCTCAGAACTTCTGGGTTCCCCCCTGAACTCCTGGGTCCTTTGGGGTACTCCTGGGTCCCCTCCTGAACTCTTGGGTCCCCTCCTGAACTCTGGATCCTTTGGGGCACTCCTGGGTCCCCTACTGAACTCCTGGGTCCTTTGGGGCACTCCTGGGTCCGCTCCTGCGCTCCTGCGTCCGCTCCTGAACTCTTGGGTTACCCCCTGAACTCCTAGGTCCCCTATTGAATTCTTCAGTCCCTCCCTGAACTCCCGGTCCCCTCCTGAACTCCTGGGCGGGTCCCCTCCTGAACTCCTGGCCTGCCTGGCCACTTCACTTCACACCTCTGCCTGGCCACTTCACACTGGGTTAGGGTTTACGGTTAGGGTTAGGTTTTTACATATCATCCCCAAGTTCAAGTTTAAGTTTTGAGTCACTAATGCTCATAACAGTCTTTCCAGGTTTTAATTGCTTCACTGTAGTAATTACCAGTTTACAGGTGGTTACAAGGCCGAGAATATATTTTTCACTGCGACTAATCGCCTTCCACAACACAGTTCCCACTTTTTCCCAGGTCTCTATTTGAAAAACTCCTAACAGGTCAGCAGGAAACCCACTGCCTCTGCACCAAATTAACAATCTTTTGAGGTTACTCTCCTCATACTTCACCCCTCTCTTAGAGAGAATATGCAAGAGGAGCCGCAGTATTTCTTCTTCTTCTTTAAAAATATTCTGCCCCATCTCCTCTCGCCCCCAGCTGCTCACCTCTTTGGGCGTCCGTTGCGACGATATCGGATCCTTTATCCCTCCTCTGTCACTCCGTAGCCATCAATCGGGGGTCACGCAGCCTGCGTCCCGGTCATGGTCCAGCCGAGCCGTTCCAGCTCGGGCTCACTCCCTGCAGCGGTCGTGCGCCTTCCGTAAATTCTCCTTAGGGATCACGTCGGGGTCACCGCTTGCGAGGGCGCAAACTCACGGACTCCACGCAACTCAACACGAATTCAAGCGAAGCCATTTATTACAGAGACAAGCCTCCTTATATACGCAGTTATTTCCCGATAAGCGTCCACGTTCCAAACACGCGTCGGCTGATCGGATATCGTCCACGTTCAGGTCTTGTTATTATAGAATTACCTCACTCTCATAACAGATGTTGTTTTTCAGCCTTCGCGCCAACCTTGGAGTTGCTTTGTCTAGTTCAGAAATAAATCTCTATCTAACAGAAACCCATCTGCACAACAACCTTAAGAAAATCCCTTAAATCTCCCACAGGTGCTGTCATTTCTAGTTAGGGTCCAGGTGATTTTATAAGGGTGGTGGGCGGGGACTGGGATGATCGACCCCTCCCCTCGGCAGCTTTGGAGCCGTTTAATCTACATGGGCAGATGTCTTTGGAGAAGTGGAGGTGTCTGTTCGAGGTACGAGCTTCAGGAGCAGCAAAGGTTCAGTAGCAGCTGTAGTAGAAAGGTTGTTTGTCATTATGTTTCATTCATTGATTCGGTTCCAGGTGCTTTGCATTTTCCCAAAATTCCTGACTACAATGGAGATGGAGTGCTGGCAGTTGTATTTCACTTTCTATCTGCTCCCTAGAAAAACTAAGTTGAAATCCATACTCAGTCTCATTGTAGCTGCAATAGCAGCAATAAAGTGCAGGTGCTGTCATTTTCAGGGAGATTCCAGGTAATTTGATAAGGGTGGTGAGGGGGTCTGGGGTGAATGACCCTGCCCCTTTCCCAGGGGTTTGTGGGAAGGGGTGGGCGGAGCCCTGGGTATTTGAGCCCCGGTCCCCAGGCAGGGAGCTCATTCTGCTCCAGAGCCTCTTCGGTGGTGGTTCTCTGCTGCTCCTTCAGCAGCTTTTGAGATGTTTAATCCAAATAGGCAGATGTCTTTGGACAAGCAGAGGTGCTTGTTTGATGTAAGAGCTTCAGGAACAGCGAAGGTTTAACAACAGCTGTAGTAGAAAAGTTGTTTGTTGTTATGTTTCATTTGTTGATTCATTTTCAGGTGCTTTGCATTTTCCCAAGATTCCTGACTACAATGGAGAGGGAGTGTTGTTTTTTGGTTTGTATTGCTGTATTAATAGTTGTTAATGTCATCTCTTCTCCTGGAAGAGCATCTTGTCTCCAGAACTTTTGCAGCATGCGGCGGCCCCCGGTGGATCATTCAAATGTACCTCCCAGAACTCAGCCAAGGTGAGCAATGAACCGTAGGCTACTATGGATAAATATTATTTGGGGGCTCGATAGCGTGCGTGTTCTCGCTTTCCTTACTGTAGGCGACGATGGAGAAAGCGACAACTGCGGGAAGATCTCCGTTAGCATAGGTGGCATTTTCCTCTGTCGAAGGTGGATTCAGTCCCTCGGCCCTCTGAAAGATAAGTGGAGGCACGAGGGCTGGGAAGGGGCTGGGAATCGCAGGGTGGGTTTAAAGTTCTCAGACAGAAAAGCGCAGTCTAGGAGCGGTCCCCTTCGGGCAGATAAGGGGTCAGGGAACGTTACGGTGCGATGCCAGCATCTGCCGGGCAGGGCAGCTCCCGCCGGCGCCTGTTGTCGTGTAGTTCGGGAAGCTCGCCTCGTGCCTGTCAGACGATCCCGGGGTCTCGCTGTGCTCCGGGGGCCCAACGGGCCTCTCAGGTGCTATCTTGGGATCCGAAATGTCGGTGTTAATTGGCGTAGAGCCAATCGGGTGCTGGATTCTTGTATCATCAGCCAAAAGCGTGGACGGTGCTTGTATTTTGGACGTTTCTGGTCAGCTGTGACTTACGGTGTCAATCTGGGCTGCATCAGCAGCTCTGCGCTCTACTCCTCCAGTCTAAGGGACTGGCACTTCAAGATGCTGGGAAGAAGTTCTTAGGTCGTGCCGCCGTCTCTTCTGCGTGTGTGTGTGGCAGTGCCGCCGTCTCGTAAGGGTGTGATGTTCGGTTCCTTTTTCTTTTTCCTGGGGCTGCAGAAGAGGCTCCTTGCCTCATCACTGCCTCCCTGCAGGGCATTTGGATTGATGCCGTCTCTGGTTTTGGGTCACTGTCATTGCAGAGCGTTTTTGGTGCTGTTGCGGTTGTGTTGTCCATAGCGTTCTGTGGCGCGTTTGTCTGCGCACGTGCACGTTCGGCTCGGAGCTGCTCTGCCCGGTGGTGTGGAGTCAGGGGCGGGTAGAGCAAACTCTAGGAGTCCAGGGTTAATCTGTTGACAGATTCAAGTGTGTAGGCAGAGGTTGTGCGATCATCTGGGATGCAGTAGCTGTGGGCAGGGGAGCTGGCAGTCCGTTCCCCAGTGTTTTAGGGACTCAATTAGAGTGTCGGGTGGGATTCCTGAATAGAAAGCAAACCTGTGGAATGGTCAAACTGTTGATGAGCGTCTGGGTGACTTGTTGAATACCTTATTTTCAGAGGTAGAGGGATGACTTGGTTCGAAAGAGCAACAGAAGAGGCGAGCAGCGCGCCATAAGCAGGTGGGTCGGTGTGTGATGCCAGCGGGAAGATGTGTCGTGTGGCTCTATGTAAGTTTGGTCATTTGTCTCTTTCATAGAAGCAAAGAGGAAACCTGGGTATTAGCACCGCATCTCCTCGGGCAAGGTGAACAATGAGCATCGGGCCGAAGCAGCCGCTCGTTTCAGGTACCGTGTTGCCAGTGCAGGTGTCAGCGTCATTGGGTTGTGTTTTACAGGCGGCAGCTGAACCCCTGTGGTCAACGGCGTTGCAGTCAAAAGCAAGGGTGGGCAGGCAGGTGGGAGAGCGGCCAAGGTAAAGGAGGGGGAGACGGGCCCGTCTACGGGCGGGCTGTTTTTGAGCAGCGTCCGAGCAGGTGCTTTTGTTTTCGCAGGTGCTGTGGACCAGCTCGGAGGGGCGAAGCCGCACGCCGGTCAGCAGCCGAGAAGGTGAGGCGGCGGTGGGTGTCGAGGAGCCCGGTGTCGCTCGGTGACTAGGTTCAGCATTTCCTTCTTGTTTTGCAGGCTCCTTTTGTGCCCTTTGGACTTGGAGGAACGTTTCTGGTGAGCCGGGGTATGGGTGAGGAGGAGCGTGGGGCTGGGGACTCGCTCCAAGCTCTACAGTTCTTTTGTTTCTCGCTGTGTTAGGTGTTACGAGCGATGAGGGTTTGTGACCGCACCCGTGACACGACGTGCCAAACGGAACGCCGAGGAACTTAGGAGGAGGTGGGTGTTGCGGGAGGAGTCGGCGTTTACCCTGCTATACTGTATGCTGGCACGGCTTAGTGAGTGTGTCTTTTCCTGTGTTACTGTAGATGTTGAAGAGGACCCCGGCAATGCAGGAACATCTCCGTTATTGCACGTGGCGTTTTCTCTGTCGAAGGTGGATTTGGTCCCTCGGCCTTCTGAAAGATAAGTGGAGGCACGGGGCTGGGAAGGGGCCGGGAATCGCAGGGATGGGGGTAAAGTTCTGATAAGGGAAAGGGCTGTCCAGGACAAGTCCCCTTTGGGTGGGTAAAGGGTCCAGGGAACTTTACAGTGCGATGCCAGCATGTGCCGGGCAGGGCAGCTCCAGCCTGCGTCTGCATTGTCGTGTAGCTCGGGAAGCCTGCCTTGCATCTGTCAGATGATCCCGGGGTCTCGCTGTCCTCCTGGGGCCCAACGGGCCTCTCAGGTGCCATCCCGGGATCCGGAATACCGGTGTTAATTGGTGTAATGCCAATCGGGTGCTGGATTCTTGTATCATCAGCCAAAAGCGTGGACGGTTCTTGCATTTTGGATGTTCCTGGTCAGTTGTGATTTATGGTGTCATTCTGGGCTGCATCAGCAGCTCTGCTCTCTACCCCTCCAGTCCTAGGGACTGACACTTCAAGATGCTGGGAAGAAGTTCTTAGGTTGTGCCGCCGTCTGCGCTGTGGGTGTGTGCGCGCCAGTGCCGCCGTCTGCGCTGTGGGTGTGTGCGCGCCAGTGCCGCCGTCTGCGCTGTGGGTGTGTGCGCGCCAGTGCCGCCGTCTGCGCTGTGGGTGTGTGCGCGCCAGTGCCGCCGTCTGCGCTGTGGGTGTGTGCGCGCCAGTGCCGCCGTCTGCGCTGTGGGTGTGTGCGCGCCAGTGCCGCCGTCTGCGCTGTGGGTGTGTGCGCGCCAGTGCCGCCGTCTGCGCTGTGGGTGTGTGCGCGCCAGTGCCGCCGTCTGCGCTGTGGGTGTGTGCGCGCCAGTGCCGCCGTCTGCGCTGTGGGTGTGTGCGCGCCAGTGCCGCCGTCTCATAAGGGGCCGTGACGTTGGGGTCCTTTTTCCTGGGGTTGCAGAAGAGGCTCCTTGCCTCATCACTGCCTCCCTGCAGGGTGTTTCGATTGATGCCATCTCTGGTTTTGGCGTCGCTGTCGTTGCGGAGCGTTTTCGGTGCCGATCACTTCTGAAGCAGCTCGAACTCCTTCATATGCTGCTAGTATTTCCTTTACAGTTGGAGTATAGTTGGCCTCAGATCCTTTGTATCCTCGACTCCAAAAACCTAAGGGTTGACCTCGGGTTTCTCCTGGTGTTTTTTGCCAGAGGCTCCAGGTAAGTCCATTATCTCCGGCTGCGGTGTAGAGCACATTTTTAACATCTAGTCCAGTTCGGACTGGTCCAAGGGCCACCGCATGAGTTATCTCACGCTTAATTTGTTCAAAGGCTTGTCGTTGTTCAGGGCCCCACTCAAATTGGTTCTTTTTACGAGTCACTCGATAGAGAGGCTCACAATGTGGCTGTAGTCAGGAATATGCATTCTCCAAAAACCTACAATGCCCAAGAAAGTCTGTGTCTCCTTTTTATTAGTAGGTGGAGACATTGCTGCAATTTTGTTGATCACATCCATTGGGATCTGACAACAGCCATCTTGCCATTTTATTCCTAAAAACTGGATCTCTCGTGCAGGTCCCTTGACCTTGCTTCGTTTTATGGCAAAACCAGCATCCAAAAGAATAGGAATTATTCTCTCACCTTTCTCGAAGACTTCTTTCGCTGCGTCGCCCCATACGATGATGTCATCAATATATTGCAAGTGTTCTGGAGCTTCACCTTGCTCCAGCGTGGTCTGGATCAGTCCATGGCAGATGGTAGGACTGTGTTTCCACCCCTGGGGCAAGCGATTCCATGTATACTGGATGCCCCTCCAGGTGAAAGCAAACTGCGGCCTGCACTCTGCTGCTACAGGAATAGAGAAAAATGCATTAGCAATGTCAATTGTAGCGTACCACTTGGCTGCCTTTGACTCCAGTTCAAATTGCAGTTCTAGCATGTCAGGCACAGCAGTACTCAGTGGTGGTGTAACTTAATTCAGGCAACGATAGTCTACAGTTAGTCTCCACTCGTCATTAGACTTACGCACTGGCCAGATTGGGCTGTTAAAAGGTGAGCGAGTCTTACTGATCACACCCTGGCTTTCCAATTGACGAATCAGCTTCTGGATAGGAATCCAAGAGTCTCGATTGGTGTGATATTGCCAGCGATGCACCGTCGTGGTAGCAATTGGCACCTGCTGATCGTCAACCATCAGCAGTCCTACAACAGAAGGGTCATCTGAAAGACCAGGCAAATCAGACAGCTGTTCAATTTTCTCAGTGTCCACAGCTGCTATACCAAATGCCCACCTATACCCTTTTGGGTCCTTAAAATACCCTTTCCTGAGGTAGTCTACACCAAGGATGCACGGAGCATCTGGACCAGTCACAATGGGATGCTTTTGCCAGTTTTTTCCAGTTAGGCTCATTTCAGCCTCTGCAACAGTCAGTTCCTGGGATCCCCCAGTCACTCCAACAATATTGATGGATTGCGTTCCTTTATAATTAGAAGGAATTATTGTGCACTGAGCACCAGTGTCCACTAAAGCTTTGTACTCCTGGGGTTGTGTTGTACCAGGCCATAGTATTTCTACAGTCCAATAAACTCTGTTATCCCTTTCCTCCACCTGGTTGGAGGCAGGGCACCTCTAATTCCTGTTTTGCACAGTCTCTGGGTGTGAATTAGAGGTTCCTTCAAGAGCATCAGAATCTCTTCTGCTCCTTTTGTAAACTGGAGCAGCCACTTTCCTAGGAGTTTTTCCTTTTATCTCACGTACTCGTTCTTGAAGTTGAGGTAGGCCTTCCATGCCACTTATTGATGTTTTCTCCCTGCTCATGTAGGAAGAACCACAGTGAACCTCTTTTTGTGGGCTGTCTCTGCCCTCTCTCTCGAGATTGGAAACGCCTTCTCTTAACAGCTGAAACATAGGTTTGTGCAGGTCGTGAACGGTACGAGTCTTCTCTGAGCTCTTTGATTTCTTGCAACAGCTTTTCAAACCGGTCATCAGATTTTTCACACAGTTTCTCCACAGCGGATATACAAGCCCGTAGAGAACCAGCAAGGCTGTCCTCAAAGTACCGGAGCTGCTCAATCACTTCATTAATTTCTTGTATACCTCTAGCTGACCAGACCATTCCTGCCAATGACTTAGCATATGCAGGTGGTGCACTTTGTACAAATCTGCACCACATAGATTTTGTACAATTGATTCTATCTGGGTCTGTCCCCTCTTGGCTGTTTGGTCCTAGATAGATGATCTCTCGCACAGCTAATTCTCTCAGGAACTGGATACCTCTCTCCATAGTATTCCATTTCCCTAACTTGGATATACAATCTTCCTTGTAGGGAAATCTGACTTTCATAGCTGCCAGGAGTCGGGTCCAGAGAGTAGAGGCATTAGACTCTCTTGAAATTGCCCTATCAATGGTGGAATCTTTTGACAGAGATCCCAGCTGCCTGGCTTCACCACCTTCCAATTCAATTGTTTCTGCCTCATTGTCCCAGCATCGCAGCAGCCAGGTTAAAATATTCTCGCCTTCACGACGACTGAAGTCTTTTCGCAGATCTCTCAGCTCACCTGGAGAAAAGGACCGAGTGGTGGTCACTTCATCTCCACCCTGTCCTGATGATGCCCCTTGGGTTGATGTTGGCCCTGTGCCATCACCTGCTGCACGGGTGGTCTTTCTAGTGACTTTCTTACAACCAGCAACTGATGCTGATATGGGTTCACCATCATTTGATTCACTTTCAGAGTCTGAATGACTGTCACAGTGATTGCTGTGGTTACAGCAGCAACAGTGCCCAGTGTGTGAAGGCGGGGGGGCTGCCTTGTTAGACTTTGAGGCTGGAGAAGTAACGTTATCTGCAGCGAGCTTGGCAGAGGAGCTCTGCGGAGGAGCTGTAGCTTCAGCCTGTGAAGCTGCGGTTGGGGGGGCAGTGGCTGCAGCAGCAGCTTTGGCTGTTTTGCCTTTTCTCGAGCGGCTAGGAGTGCTTTTTGCTAAAGCTTCCGAAGACGCACTGCAAATCTCAGGACTAAAAAGAAACGCAAACCTCCTATTGAACCTCATTTCTCTTAACAGTAACACAAACTGCCACACATTCAGCAAACCAGATAACACCATCACAGTTCTACAAAGCTCCAAGGATATTCAAAGTTCTCTAAAACATTTGCAAATTGTCCTAGCGAAAACACAAAAGTATTGTTAGTCAGCCTTTCTAAAGATTCGCTTGACCAATTAGCAAATATAGAGCCATTCTGCTCTTTAATCTCTCCTGGAGGTTTTTCAAGGTAAAGCAGAAGCGAGTAGAAATTCATTAGCGGCTGCAATATAATGAAATAAACCAGTGCCATACCACACAGAATCATCATGACCGCTGTCCAGTTTCTTGTTGTTATATAATGAATACTTCGATTCAGAAAGAAACACCAACACAGATATGGGATCAGCGAGCACAATGTAGAAAATAACTGATACAACTTTTGCCATAACATCTTTAAATCAATGTAATTCACTTTGCCTTAATACCACTAAATAATATCCAAAGCAAACAGACGCGCGAGTATCACAACTCTATGAGTTGGCACCGTGCCAAGAAAATTGAAAGGTACGTCAGAGCAGTAGAAAAGCCAAAAATCTCCAAATTTACCCCTTTCTCTTGCCCCACGTTGGGTGCTAATTATCTGTCGAGGGTTAATATTGCGGGGTGACAATCAAACCCTGGCAGATGTATTGTTAACCTCCTCTCCCCCCCAGTTCCCCCTTTTGCCCCTCCCTCTCCCCCCTTCCTACTCAGGACAGGCGATCGGGAGGGAAAGAAGGACAGAGAGAAGAGAGTTGGAAAAGTTAAAGATGTTTTACTAATGCTGCTAATAAGAATAGAGAAAATAATACAAAATATACAAAACCAATCTTGTAAGTCTCAGCAACTGCAGAGCCAGCACCCAAAGTCCTGGATATAGACTCTGTAGCCAACTGGAGCTGGATTCAGTCTCTCACTAGGCCTCAGTTCGCAGGGACGACCAGCAAGGTCCTCTCCTAATGTCAGCCATGAGGAAAAAGGGAAAAAGGGAAAAAAGGGAAAAAAGGGGCCGAGATCCTCGTGATCTCCCACTTTTATATGAAGTATTCACGTGAATGGAATGTTATACACGGTTGGTCAGTCTCTCGATCATCAGTTTCTCGTTGCCCCTCTCGTGAGATGTCCATCCGTGCTTATCAATAAGTTTGCATTCCATTGCTAGGTTTAACCAAAACATGTGTTGGGTTTTCCAGGAAAATGCAGCTAATATGAAGGCTTTAGCTGACAGGCAAAAATTCACTAAAAGAGAAACTTGTTTTTTAACAAAACCAGGACAAGGAGGAACTTGGTGATGCAGGACGATCTCTATCAGCACATGTGGTGTTTTCCTCTGTTGAAGATGGATTCAGTCTCTTGGCCCTCTGAAAGATAAGTGGAGGCTGGGGGGCTGGGAAGGGGTTGGGAACTGCAGGGAGGGGGGTAAAGTTCTCTTTGGGGCAAGGGTGATCCAGGAACAGTCCCTTTTGGGCAGGCGAAGGGTCCAGGGAACTTCACAGTGCGATGCCAGCGTGTCCCGGGCAGGGCAGCTCCAGCCTCGTGTCAGTGTTGTATTGCAGGTCGGGAGGCTTGCATTGTGCCTGTCAGACGGTCCCGGGGTCTCGTCGCACTTGAGGGACCCGACAGGCATCCCGGGCGCCATCCCGGGATCCGGAACGCCGGTGCCAGTTGGCGTAGCGCCAATCAGGTCCTGGTTTTCTTGTATCAGCAGCTGAAAGCGTGGATGGTTTTTGCATTTTGGATGTTTCTGCTCAGTTGTGTTTTATGGTGTAGTTCTGGGCTGCATCGGCAGCTGTGCTCTGTACCCCTCCAGTCTAAGGGACTGGCACTTCTTCCCAGCATCTTGAAGTTTTTAAGTGGTGCCGCCGTCTCCTCTGTGTGTGTGCGCGCCAGTGCCGCCGTCTCCTCTGTGTGTGTGCGCGCCAGTGCCGCCGTCTCCTCTGTGTGTGTGCGCGCCAGTGCCGCCGTCTCCTCTGTGTGTGTGCGCGCCAGTGCCGCCGTCTCCTCTGTGTGTGTGCGCGCCAGTGCCGCCGTCTCCTCTGTGTGTGTGCGCGCCAGTGCCGCCGTCTCCTCTGTGTGTGTGTGCGCCAGTGCCACCGTCTCCTCTGTGTGTGTGTGCGCCAGTGCCGCTGTCTTATAAGGGGCCGTGACGTAGACAGTACTGAATGCTGCTCCGTGCTACTTCTCCTCCGGTGGCAAATGCTTCACAGTCGCCCGAGGAAAGACGCTTAGCAATCGATCTCCAAGAGAAACGAAACACGTGATGCCATAAGGCGAAAGAATAGCAGGGCATCTCTTCACAAGCTTGTCGCTGATCTATAGCTGAGGGCAAACACTTGTGTGCTTGTGGGAGAGCCTGTGTCTTTCCTGGAAGCGTTTGGGAGTTTTGCTCAGACGCGTGTTTCCTCAAGTTCAAGAATCAAGATCTAGGATACCTGCAGACAGGTGCCTGTTTGTGTGGAGACAGTCTGCCTGAAACTCTGTGTTCCTTAGCGCCTGCTCTTTCTATCCGTCGCTCCACACGCCTGTGAGTCCCTTTCTTTCTCTCCACAAGCACGTGTGTTGACTTCGTCGCACACGTGCATCTGCACAAGCGTTGAGCTCAGCGGATGGAGTGTGTCTCTTGACACTTGCTGTGCGTTGGCTGTGTCTGCCTGCTCCAGTGAAGAGAGAAAGGGGAAATCATCTTGGTAGAGGCAACAAAGCAAAAGCGAGGCAGGATTGACATCTGCTCAACAGAGACGGAATCCCCGCGCTGACACAGTTCACAGTTACACGAGAAGAAATCTGAGCGGTACATGGACCGGAGACGTGTTTCCAAAGAGGTAGTTTAGCGAGTGAACAGCAGTGTGCGCGACTTTCAGGAGTGTGCCAGAATCACCAGAGCCTCTGTTCAAAAGCTGCTGCCTCTGTGACTGCATTGAGGCACGTTCCCATGTCTGCGAGTGTATAGACAGCTCTTTCGTGTTCACTCCAAGGGAAACGGTCCGCTATTGCTTCTGTGCGTACAGATGCGATTCCCTTGTCTCTTGCGAACACAGGGAACTCTGTGCATCCAAATCTACAGGCTAAGGACGCGTCTGCATATGTTTTGGTGAACAATCGAGTGTGCGTGTTCTGACAGCTGTCTCTATGCAGACGTCTCCACAGAGCCACTTCTGAATGCCCCGCAGCCCAGCACTGAATGGATACACTAACAAGTGGACCGGTGTGAGCAACCACATATGAAGAAGGACGTCTTTCATCTCACAGAAGCGCGAACGTCTTGGCGTTCAAGCACATGGCAGAAACAAGGTGTGAACAGATGAGCTGCTGCTATTTTCTCCGTTCGGCATGCTTCGTTGTAGCTCTCTTGCCGGTCGCAAGAGCAACAGCTGACATAGAACCTTTGTCACAATGCCCGCTACCGTGGTGAGGATGCGGGCACTCTGCGCGTGACAGAGACACAGCAGGACTTGGTGTCAGCTCAGCAATTTCTCAGTTCCCCAAAGAAGCTGAATTCTGCAAATTGCTGCTGTTGCTCTTGAAATGATGTCATCAGGTGGGTGTTTTGGTGTAATACACTGAAAACCAGAGCAGAAATGCTGAAATATTCCCATGGTATGCATGGTCTTAGGAACAAAGCACCGTGACTCAGCCTAGGTATATCTGCCGCTTATTCTTTTGTACTGCCAGCAGATTGTGGAAGTAGAGTATAAAAACCATGCTTATGGAGAGATCTTTACATTTTAGGCTTAGTCTAAGTGTCTCAAGTAGCCGGGGTTTTTGCTTGGGCCTAATCGATCAGGTCTGATGGCTTGCCTTCTCGTCTCCAGATGAATGTGGTAGAAAATATAAAGCAAGGAAACGTCCTTTGGCCTGGCCTTGGCTTGCCTTATTTCCTTCTCATCCTGTTCTCTGTGCCAGCCTCTCTCACTAAGCCCTTGTCTGGCTGCATGTCTCTTCTTTACTCTCTCCTTTTCTCAAACTCTCCTGCTTCCTGGCTTTTGTCTTTCCATTCCTCCATTTCAGTCCTGCAGCTCAACACTAGATTTTCCTCTTCCCTCCCTTTGGCCTGCTCCCTTCGCTTTCTCCCTCTGTTCCATATCCTTCTTTCCGACTTGTCTCTTGGAGACTTTTGGCCACGCTGGACCCAAGTCTGGGGATGTTTTGGAAACTTTTCAGAGGCCTCGCTGCTGACAGGGGGGACAGCAGGCAGTGACAGGCCCGGGGCTGACAGGCTCCCCCTCCCCTCGGGGGCGCTCGGCTGCCACACCCAGCTGACATAGAACCTTTGTCACAATGCCCGCTACCGTGGTGAGGATGCGGGCACTCTGCGGGTGACAGGGACACAGCAGGACTTGGTGTCAGCTCAGCAATTTCTCAGTTCCCCAAGGAAGCTGGATTCTGCCAATTGCTGCTGTTGCTGTTGCAATTATGTCATCAGGTGGGTGTTTTGGTGTAATACACTGAAAACCAGAGCAGAAATGCTGAAATATTCCCATGGTATGCATGGTCTTAGGCTGTGTCACGGTGCTTTGCTCCTAAGTAGATCTGCCGCTTATTCTTTTGTACTGCCAGCAGATTGTGGAAGTAGAGTATAAAAACCATCCTGATGGAGAGATCTTTGCATTTTAGGCTTAGTCTAAGTGTCTCAAGTAGCCGGGGTTTTTGCTTGGGCCTAATCCATCAGGTCTGATGGCTTTCCTCCTCGTCTCCAGATGGATGTGGTAGAAAATATAAAGCAAGGAAACGTCCTTTGGGGTGCAGAAGCATTGGTAGCTTACCTAGGAAAACAAATTATCTCGGTCCAGATGTTAACAATGGCAAAGTCTATTACAGCTAAGTGTGAAATTTGCTTGAAAAATAATCCTTTAGGAAGAAGAAAAATAGAAATGGGGAAAATTAAGACAGGGGAGCTAGAGGCGGCTGAGGGCGCGGTTTTCGGAATGTTCAGGGAACTCCTCTGAGGCCTGTTGTAAAGCTTGGTATAAATCAATGTGCTTATTGTAAGGAGGGAGGACACTGGAAAAATGAATGCCCGAATCGTCTGGGCCCTACGGGTCGGGTACCACGCGCAGCAGGGAATGCAATACAAACTATGGTGTTGGGGGAGTATAATAACAACAGCTGACTATATGGCAGCACAGAAACAGATACCCAGAGTAAGGAACCCCTGGTGACGATACAAGTGGGGGATCAGGATGTGAGATTTTTTGGTGGACACAGGGGCTACTTATTCTGTGCTCAATTCTTTACAGGGAACAGTAAGTAATAAAAAGACGACGATTGTTGGTGCCACAGGGAAGGAAGAAGTACAGCCATTCCTACAACCCTTAGATCTGTGTTTTGGAGAAAAGGAGTTAACCCATGAGTTCTTATATGTTCCAGATCGTCCAGTTTCCCTTTTAGGATGGGACTTACTGACCAAATTGGATGCTGTAATAACTTTCGAGAATGGAAACCTGGTAATGAAAATTCAAGAATCTAAGGTAGGACAAGTTTTGCTGTTAAAAGAAAACCCAGTAGCAGAGGTACCACAAGCTGTGGAGGAGGCAGTGATCCCCACGGTATGGGCGACTGACATACCTGGGAAATCGAAAACGGCCCAGCCCGTTAAAGTGGAACTGAAGGAAGATGCCAAGCCAGTACAGTTGAGGCAGTACCCACTGAAACTAGAAGCTAGGTTAGGAATAGTGCCTCTAATTGAAAAATTTTTGAGGTATGGAATTCTAGAGGAATGTGAATCAGAATATAATACTCCAATTTTTCCAGTAAAGAAGCCTGATGGTAGTTACCGATTAGTCCAAGATTTGCGGGCTGTAAACCAGATCACTAAGGACATTTATCCGGTATTTGTAAACCCATATACCTTGTTAACATCTGTGAAGGAGAAATAGAAATGGTTTACTGTACTTGATTTAAAAGATGCCTTCTTCTGCATACCCCTCGACCAGGAAAGCAAAAAATTGTTTGCCTTTGAATGGGAAAATCCACACAATGGAAGGAAAACTCAGTTAACCTGGACACGTCTTCCGCAAGGATTCAAGAATAGCCCAACTATTTTTGGAAATCAGTTGTCTAAGGAACTCGAGGAATGGACTACGAAAGGCCACATCATAATCCCTCGACAACGGTACCTGTTGCTACAATACGTAGACGACATTTTGATCGCGACTGAGACGCGAGAACTCTGCATCCAGGTAACGATTGAAATACTGAACCAATTGGGAATGAATGGGTACAAAGTATCGAAAAATAAAGCTCAAATTCTATCCGAGACTGTGATTTATTTAGGATGCGAGCTTTCTCAAGGACAGCAGAAAACACAAACCGTGTGCATGCTATCTGTGCTATTTCAGAACCACGAAACTTACATGAATTAAGATCCTTTTTAGGAATGACAGGATGGTGCAGGCTCTGGATCATGGACTATGGACTTACTGCCAAACCTTTATATGAGGCACAGAAGAATAAGACCTTAGTGTGGGGAAAGCCACAATGAGAGGCTTTCCAGAAATTGAAACCAGCTTTGATGCAGGCACCTGCCTTGGGTCTGCCAGACTTGAGCAAAGAGTTTCAGTTGTTTGTACATGAGCGACAAAGACTTGCCTTGGGGGTATTCACCCAACGACTGGGATCTTGGAAAAGACCTGTCGGCTATTTTTCTAAACAGCTAGATCCGGTAAGTGCTGGGTGGCCGGCGTGCTTACGGGTGGTAGCTGCTACAGTAATACTGATCCAGGAGGTCCGAAAACTAACTATGGGAAAAAGGATAGAAGTGTTTGTATCCCATATGGTGACAACAGTACTGGAACAAAAGGGGGGCCATTGGCTTTCCGCAAGCAGAATGATGAAATACCAGGTAATTCTGACAGAACAAGATGATGTTATTCTGAAAACTACTAACCTAATGAACCCTGCTGAGTTTTTGGGTGCAGGTACTGAAGAAGGAGACCTGGAACATGATTGCGTGGAAGTCATCGAATATACCCACGCAAGTCGCCCTGATTTGAAAGACACTCCGCTGGCAGAAACTGACTGGGAACTCTTTACTGATGGCAGTAGCTTTGTGGAGAACGGAATGCGGTATGCAGGATATGCCATCACTACTGCCAAGACAGTAATTGAGGCTAAGCCCTTACCATCAAACACCTCAGCACAAAAAGCGGAGTTAATCGCCTTAACCAGAGCATTGGAACTCAGCGAAAACAAGAAAGTTAATATATGGACTGATTCAAAATATGCTTTTGGAGTTGTTCATGTGCATGGAGCCCTTTGGAAAGAGCGGGGACTGCTCTCTTCACAAGGAACAAACATGAAGTACCAGCAGGAGATACTGAACCTGCTTAAGACCATTCAAAAGCCATCACAAGTTGCTGTAATGCACTGTAAAGCTCATCAAGGTGGAACATCAAAAATCATCGAGGGAAATCGGCTTGCTGATCAAACAGCTCGGTCAGTAGCACGGCAAGTAAGAACAATGGTGGGCCTTGTCTCCCAGAAGGTAAGAGCAATTGATTTATTACCTTCAGAACCACCTAAATATTCTACAGAAGATGAAAAATTGGCAAGTCTAGTAAGAGCCAGCAAAAATAATTCTGGGTGGTATGTAACCACCAACGGACAAGTTGTGGTACCAACCACTATTATGAGAGGAATACTTCAGACGGAACAACAGAAGTGTCACTGGGGTGCAGAAGCATTGGTGGCTTACCTAAGAAAACAAATTATCTCGGTCCAGATGTTAACAATGGCAAAGTCTATTACAGCTAAGTGTGAAATTTGCTTGAAAAATAATCCTTTAGTAAGAAGAAAAACAGAAATGGGGAAAATTAAGACAGGTGTACAACCTGGGGATTATTGGCAAATAGATTATGTAGAGCTCCCCAGAACCCGAGGATTCAGATATATACTAGTTGGGGTAGATACCTTTTCAGGATGGCCAGAAGCTTTCCCTTGTTGCACCAACCAAGCAAAAGAAACTGTAAAATGGTTACTAAAGGAAATAATCCCTAGATTTGGGGTACCACTGGGGATATCTTCCGACAGGGGACCACACTTTGTGGCACAATTAGTAAAAGAAACCAGCAGATGTTTGGGAATTAAATGGGAGTTACATACCCCATGGAGACCCCAGTCTAGTGGGCAAGTGGAGAAAATGAATCAAACTCTAAAAAGGCAACTTAGCAAGATCTGTCAGGAAGCAAAAATTCAATGGCCTCAGGCCTTGCCAATAGCATTGCTGCGCATTAGGATTAAACCTAGGAGTGGGATGTCAGTAAGTTCATACGAGATTTTGTATGGCAAACCATGTGAAGCACCAGACCCAAACCCAGAGGTACATGTGAAAGGTAATCAGGACTTGCACAATTATGTGTTGTCTCTTGGCAGGACATTGAATCGACTCAGATCCGCACTAGTGTGGAATCGCCCACTAGCGCTCGAGAATCCGGTACATGATATAGAGCCTGGAGACACGGTGTATATAAGAACCTGGAATGAAGAACCCTTAAAAGAGCGCTGGGACGGACCCTATCAAGTACTCCTGACTACATTCACCGCAGTCAAAGTTGCTGGAGTAGACTCCTGGATACATTATACCCGAGTGAAAAGAGTTCCAAGACTGTGGAAATCGCAGATAGTGGGTCCTACCACGCTCAAGATTACATCGCAATAATGTCTGGTTTTCATTACCGAATTGTGATTTTGGTTAGAGCGTTTGTACTTTTGAAAATTGGAGGGGGAAGTGCCACTCTATTCCACAAGGCCTCTGATAAACGGTGGGAAAATGGGACAATTCAAATGGGATTGCAAATTAGGCCACGAAGAGCAGTAAACAATAATGAAAGTACCCAGGTGCCACAGGTAGTACAAAGCGTACAGAATCAGGCAGAGAATCTGATGATAGGGCTAATTCGAGATTTTGCATTGACCCAGAATACCAGTAGCATCACTGCTTGCCTTCCAATTCCAAAATCGGCTGAAGATCCAATACAGTGGGGAATAATATCTACCACCTTACCAGAAGTAAATAAAACTAGTAAAATAGCATGTGAATCTCACACTAGAATAGAAGAAGTCCCAACTGAGCGATGGGTAAAAAGCGGACCCCAGACAGAAGTAATGACAATAGAAGATTGTATGAGACTCAGAGGAAAACTTGGTCCAGGTGCTGGGTGGAAAACCAAGTGCACCTATGAAAGCTGGACCAAAGAGACGGTAAATGAAAAGGTTGAACGGACTTACTGGGAATGCAAAGATCAAAATAGCAAAAATAGAACTGAATCATGGAATAACATGTGGACACTGAGTATTGTACAACAATACCAATATAGTGAAGCATTTCCATGGTGTGTACGGTGGTCCAATGTAACAGGAGGAACAACAGTACCATGGTGGAATTGTTCACAAGTAATAACCTGCCAGACAGATGTAAAAGAAATACCTCTGTCCATCATTAAAGTTGCAACAATTGCAGGTTGCATTTGTCAGAAACAATTGGATCCAAAGGAAGCAACCAAAATAGGCATTGATGGAGATAGAATTGATTGTAGAGGCGTTATAGGTAGTGTGGGACATCTGGTTTGGGCCTTAAGTGATGGGACCTGGACAACTCACCTACCAATAGGAGGACCAGTAAGGGAAATTACTCTGGGACTGCCGACCCTATGTCCTATTTGGAAAAAGTCACCCTTGAAAAATAGGCAAGAACTTCTACAGGTTAGGCACAAACGAGAGGTAGATGAAGATGTGTGGCACGAAGCATCAAGCAGTGTCAAATTTGGCTGGGCACTAGAATCTTTCTTTGCACCAATTGCGGCCTACAGAAATAGAGAAATGATTGATAAATTGATTGGGCAAATGGATCGATTGGCTAGAATAACTAAAAAGGCTTTTCGGGAACTTAATATACAATTACAGGCTACGACTAAAATGACCTTGCAGAATAGAATGGCACTCGACATAATGTTACTGAAAGAAAATGGTGTCTGTGGATATTTGAAAGACAGAATTGATCGTTGCTGCATCCATATTCCAAACGTAACTTTGGAGGTCGAGAAGGACATTTCCCAACTGACCCAAACAGAGATGGAGCTGCAAAAAGAAAAGCAGGATGCAGAACAGAGCTGGATAGGCGCTCTGTTGAATACATTTGGCTTAAATTTGGGAGGATGGGTACATTCACTACTAGAAAGTGTAGTGGTACTTGAAATTGTGATTGTGCTTCTTTGCTTATTGTATGTAGGTATTAGGCGTGTACTTAGTCAAACAAGTGATCGCATTTTTAGTGTCTTGAGCAGGAATTATGATAATCCTGTATTCGAAAACCCTCCAGCTTATGAAGAATAATCGAAATAGTTGATGAAGGTGAGAATGCATTGTCTAAGAATAGAAAAGCATTCTCAAAGGGGGGACATGTTAGAGATAGAATCAATTTTATAGGGGATTATACTAATACAGTCAACACAGTCAATCTTAATAGGAGACTAACAGGATCAATTTTACAAGATGTTCTTTTCTGGGATGGGTACCAGGCTGATTCAACCTTTGCATACCGTGTTTTACCTAATAAGGGAATTGAGCATACCTTTATCTTATCAACCTAGCGTTTATCTTAGCCCAAATATGCTTAGAATGAGGAGAAATATATACAGTACCTCTGGAAAGTAAGCTAGTCAGCAGTTGTGCAATTATAGAGTAGTGCGCATGTGCCGCATCAAAAGGTGAAAAGGACAGAGGCGATGAAGACTACTTACTTCATCCTGAAGACCCCCTGAAAGACCACCAGAGGACACTGCGCATGATCAAAGTAGTTCCAAGGTATTGCAATCGATGTTGCAATAAATGTTGAGCAACTGTTACATATTCTAATGATCCTAATGTATATATGAATATGTATGTGAATGGACTGCATAAATACTGTGTAACCTAAACTGACAATGGAAGCCAGTTTTGGGTGCGAACCCCTGGTTTCCCAGCGCTGAAATAAAGCACCGCATATAACTACGCCCGTGGTTATGTGTCCTGATTGCTAACATTTTGGCAACCCAGATGGGACCTCGCGGGCATTGCTGAGACGGCTCGCGTCTCGATCCTGCTCTGGCTAGCACCGAGGTATTCTTGGGGAGTGCGTCGGACGCGACCGGCTCTCTGCTGCTCACGACGGACCTCTGATTGGTAAGAAGGTGCTTTATCTGTTGTTTTACCTGGATTACTGGGTACCCATCTGGTCTGGTTCTGTTCTGGTCCTGTAGCCTGCTGGTCAGGCATCCGGTAGCCTGCCGGTCAGATGTGGCGAAAGCCACGCTCGGTTGGGCAGGGAGCTCCCGAGGTATTGCCTAGGCAGCCGTCCGTTAGACAGAGGGAAACCTCTGCAGGTTCGGCATCTGGTATCTGGTTATCTGGTTCTGGTTTTGCCTGTCTGGTTATCTGCGTGCACCTAGGGTCTGGTTACTTGTGCACACCTGGTCTGTTATTTGTGTTATTCAGGCTCACCACTTGGTCTGGTTATTTATCTGGTTGTCTGGGGTCGCCGGTTTCAACAGTGAATATAGATCATCGTTCTGGTAGTTTGACCTGTGTTCGCTGTTGAGACTGGTGATTTCAAAGTTATCCGTGCGTTATCTTTCTGTATTAACCCGTCTCTGCGTTACTCTTTTGTGTTGGTATGTGTGGTACAAAGATGTCACCATTAGACTGTTTGTTGAAACATTGGAAGGAGGCTGGATTTGCACAATCTATGAGTAAAAAGAAATTAGTTGAATATTGTACTCACTGGTGGCCTGAATATGACTTGCCTAATGAAGTACGTTGGCCACCGGAGGGTACTTTAGAACATGGAACTATTGTTGAATTAATGAGGTTTTGTCAAAGGGAAGGTAAATGGGATGAAGTACAGTATGTGGATCTCTTTTTCTATCTTGAACAAAACCAGGACTGGACGAAGGAATGTGGGTTAATGTTAGTCCAGAGGAACGGTATTAATGATAAATGTACGGGCTGTACGGTGGAAAAGAAATGCATAACGTGTTTGGCAGTAGAGAGCAGCCGCGGCAACGCTTCAGATCTGCCGTGTTTAGACGTTGCGCCTTCAGAAATTGATCCCTCTGCACCTAAACCCCTTAAACCCTCGGCACCTGTGCGTCTTACTGAAAGTGATATCGATTCCAGTGGGGATGAGGGGGCAGCAACCGGAGTAAAAGGAGTAACAACTACACCAATATCCCACAGAACTAGGAACAGAGAAAAGGAAGCCCAAAAGGGGGGTGAACCGTCAAATGTAATAGCACCCTTGAGACAGGCGGGTGAACCGTCAAATGTAATAGCACCCTTGAGACAGGCGGTAGGAGTCGGGGGAGAACCAGTTTATGTAAAAGTCCCATTTTCACCAGGAGATCTAATGATTTGGAAACAATCAGCTGGTCCTTACCGGGAAAACCCAGACAAGGTTGCAAGCATAATTAAGATGATAATTAAAACGCAGAATCCCGATTGGGATGATTTGCAGGTGATTCTTGACACATGAATGGATTCTACAGAAAAAGATATGGTTATACGGGTAGCAAGAGATAAAGTAAGAGAGGATATTCGGAATGGGGCTGTGGGCGGTAATGTTGATGAGAATTTCCCAAAAGAGGAACCCCGGTGGGATTATAATACTGGGGCTGGTCAGCTTCGCCTCCGGAGGTATCAGGACTGGTTATTAATTGGTGTTCAGACTGCTATGCCAAAACAAATGAATTGGTCAAAATTGTATAATGTTAGGCAGGAAAAGAATGAATCCCCTTCAGCTTTTTTAGAAAGATTGAAGGAAACTGCAAAAAGATATATGGATTTAGATATTGAAACGGAACAAGCAAGGGTCCAGTTGGCTTTGATCTTTTTGGGGGAGTCTCAGGATGATATTCGGGAGAAATTACAGAAACTGGAGGGGGCACAATTGCGAGATCTGGATGTTATGTTAGAAACAGCCTGGAAAGTTTATAATAATAGAGAAAAGGAGCAGTCGAGGCGTTCTCAGCAAGACTTGTTGGCTCTGGTCCAAGGGCAAGGCAGGGGAATACGAATGGAAGCCCGCGGCAGGGGAGCTAGAGGCGGCCGAGGGCGCGGTTTTCGGAATGTTCAGGGAACTCCTCTGAGGCCTGTTGTAAAGCTTGGTATAAATCAATGTGCTTATTGCAAGGAGGGAGGACACTGGAAAAATGAATGCCCGAATTGTCCGGGCCCTACGGGTCGGGTACCAAGCGCAGCAGGGAATGCAATACAAACTATGGTGTTGGGGGAGTATAATAACAACAGCTGACTATATGGCAGCACAGAAACAGATACCCAGAGTAAGGAACCCCTGGTGACGATACAAGTGGGGGATCAGGATGTGAGATTTTTTGGTGGACACAGGGGCTACTTATTCTGTGCTCAATTCTTTACAGGGAACAGTAAGTAATAAAAAGACGACGATTGTTGGTGCCACAGGGAAGGAAGAAGTACAGCCATTCCTACAACCCTTAGATCTGTGTTTTGGAGAAAAGGAGTTAACCCATGAGTTCTTATATGTTCCAGATCGTCCAGTTTCCCTTTTAGGACGGGACTTACTGACCAAATTGGATGCTGTAATAACATTCGAGAATGGAAACCTGGTAATGAAAATTCCAGAATCTAAGGTAGGACAAGTTTTGCTGTTAAAAGAAAACCCAGTAGCAGAGGTACCACAAGCTGTGGAGGAGGCAGTGATCCCCACGGTATGGGCGACTGACATACCTGGGAAATCGAAAATGGCCCAGCCCGTTAAAGTGGAACTGAAGGAAGATGCCAAGCCAGTACAGTTGAGGCAGTACCCACTGAAACTAGAAGCTAGGTTAGGAATAGTGCCTCTAATTGAAAAATTTTTGAGGTATGGAATTCTAGAGGAATGTGAATCAGAATATAATACTCCAATTTTTCCAGTAAAGAAGCCTGATGGTAGTTACCGATTAGTCCAAGATTTGCGGGCTGTAAACCAGATCACTAAGGACATTTATCCGGTATTTGTAAACCCATATACCTTGTTAACATCTGTGAAGGAGAAATAGAAATGGTTTACTGTACTTGATTTAAAAGATGCCTTCTTCTGCATACCCCTCGACCAGGAAAGCAAAAAATTGTTTGCCTTTGAATGGGAAAATCCACACAATGGAAGGAAAACTCAGTTAACCTGGACACGTCTTCCGCAAGGATTCAAGAATAGCCCAACGATTTTTGGAAATCAGTTGGCTAAGGAACTCGAGGAATGGACTACGAAAGGCCACATCATAATCCCTCGACAACGGTACCTGTTGCTACAATACGTAGACGACATTTTGATCGCGACTGAGACGCGAGAACTCTGCATCCAGGTAACGATTGAAATACTGAACCAATTGGGAATGAATGGGTACAAAGTATCGAAAAATAAAGCTCAAATTCTATCCGAGACTGTGATTTATTTAGGATGCGAGCTTTCTCAAGGACAGCAGAAAACACAAACCGTGTGCATGCTATCTGTGCTATTTCAGAACCACGAAACTTACATGAATTAAGATCCTTTTTAGGAATGACAGGATGGTGCAGGCTCTGGATCATGGACTATGGACTTACTGCCAAACCTTTATATGAGGCACAGAAGAATAAGACCTTAGTGTGGGGAAAGCCACAACGAGAGGCTTTCCAGAAATTGAAACCAGCTTTGATGCAGGCACCTGCCTTGGGTCTGCCAGACTTGAGCAAAGAGTTTCAGTTGTTTGTACATGAGCGACAAAGACTTGCCTTGGGGGTATTCACCCAACGACTGGGATCTTGGAAAAGACCTGTCGGCTATTTTTCTAAACAGCTAGATCCGGTAAGTGCTGGGTGGCCGGCGTGCTTACGGGCGGTAGCTGCTACAGTAATACTGATCCAGGAGGTCCGAAAACTAACTATGGGAAAAAGGATAGAAGTGTTTGTATCCCATATGGTGACAACAGTACTGGAACAAAAGGGGGGCCATTGGCTTTCCGCAAGCAGAATGATGAAATACCAGGTAATTCTGACAGAACAAGATGATGTTATTCTAAAAACTACTAACCTAATGAACCCTGCTGAGTTTTTGGGTGCAGGTACTGAAGAAGGAGACCTGGAACATGATTGCGTGGAAGTCATCGAATATACCCACGCAAGTCGCCCTGATTTGAAAGACACTCCGCTGGCAGAAACTGACTGGGAACTCTTTACTGATGGCAGTAGCTTTGTGGAGAACGGAATGCGGTATGCAGGATATGCCATCACTACTGCCAAGACAGTAATTGAGGCTAAGCCCTTACCATCAAACACCTCAGCACAAAAAGCGGAGTTAATCGCCTTAACCAGAGCATTGGAACTCAGCGAAAACAAGAAAGTTAATATATGGACTGATTCAAAATATGCTTTTGGAGTTGTTCATGTGCATGGAGCCCTTTGGAAAGAGCGGGGACTGCTCTCTTCACAAGGAACAAACATGAAGTACCAGCAGGAGATACTGAACCTGCTTAAGACCATTCAAAAGCCATCACAAGTTGCTGTAATGCACTGTAAAGCTCATCAAGGTGGAACATCAAAAATCATCGAGGGAAATCGGCTTGCTGATCAAACAGCTCGGTCAGTAGCACGGCAAGTAAGAACAATGGTGGGCCTTGTCTCCCAGAAGGTAAGAGCAATTGATTTATTACCTTCAGAACCACCTAAATATTCTACAGAAGATGAAAAATTGGCAAGTCTAGTAAGAGCCAGCAAAAATAATTCTGGGTGGTATGTAACCACCAACGGACAAGTTGTGGTACCAACCACTATTATGAGAGGAATACTTCAGACGGAACAACAGAAGTGTCACTGGGGTGCAGAAGCATTGGTGGCTTACCTAAGAAAACAAATTATCTCGGTCCAGATGTTAACAATGGCAAAGTCTATTACAGCTAAGTGTGAAATTTGCTTGAAAAATAATCCTTTAGTAAGAAGAAAAACAGAAATGGGGAAAATTAAGACAGGTGTACAACCTGGGGATTATTGGCAAATAGATTATGTAGAGCTCCCCAGAACCCGAGGATTCAGATATATACTAGTTGGGGTAGATACCTTTTCAGGATGGCCAGAAGCTTTCCCTTGTTGCACCAACCAAGCAAAAGAAACTGTAAAATGGTTACTAAAGGAAATAATCCCTAGATTTGGGGTACCACTGGGGATATCTTCCGACAGGGGACCACACTTTGTGGCACAATTAGTAAAAGAAACCAGCAGATGTTTGGGAATTAAATGGGAGTTACATACCCCATGGAGACCCCAGTCTAGTGGGCAAGTGGAGAAAATGAATCAAACTCTAAAAAGGCAACTTAGCAAGATCTGTCAGGAAGCAAAAATTCAATGGCCTCAGGCCTTGCCAATAGCATTGCTGCGCATTAGGATTAAACCTAGGAGTGGGATGTCAGTAAGTTCATACGAGATTTTGTATGGCAAACCATGTGAAGCACCAGACCCAAACCCAGAGGTACATGTGAAAGGTAATCAGGACTTGCACAATTATGTGTTGTCTCTTGGCAGGACATTGAATCGACTCAGATCCGCACTAGTGTGGAATCGCCCACTAGCGCTCGAGAATCCGGTACATGATATAGAGCCTGGAGACACGGTGTATATAAGAACCTGGAATGAAGAACCCTTAAAAGAGCGCTGGGACGGACCCTATCAAGTACTCCTGACTACATTCACCGCAGTCAAAGTTGCTGGAGTAGACTCCTGGATACATTATACCCGAGTGAAAAGAGTTCCAAGACTGTGGAAATCGCAGATAGTGGGTCCTACCACGCTCAAGATTACATCGCAATAATGTCTGGTTTTCATTACCGAATTGTGATTTTGGTTAGAGCGTTTGTACTTTTGAAAATTGGAGGGGGAAGTGCCACTCTATTCCACAAGGCCTCTGATAAACGGTGGGAAAATGGGACAATTCAAATGGGATTGCAAATTAGGCCACGAAGAGCAGTAAACAATAATGAAAGTACCCAGGTGCCACAGGTAGTACAAAGCGTACAGAATCAGGCAGAGAATCTGATGATAGGGCTAATTCGAGATTTTGCATTGACCCAGAATACCAGTAGCATCACTGCTTGCCTTCCAATTCCAAAATCGGCTGAAGATCCAATACAGTGGGGAATAATATCTACCACCTTACCAGAAGTAAATAAAACTAGTAAAATAGCATGTGAATCTCACACTAGAATAGAAGAAGTCCCAACTGAGCGATGGGTAAAAAGCGGACCCCAGACAGAAGTAATGACAATAGAAGATTGTATGAGACTCAGAGGAAAACTTGGTCCAGGTGCTGGGTGGAAAACCAAGTGCACCTATGAAAGCTGGACCAAAGAGACGGTAAATGAAAAGGTTGAACGGACTTACTGGGAATGCAAAGATCAAAATAGCAAAAATAGAACTGAATCATGGAATAACATGTGGACACTGAGTATTGTACAACAATACCAATATAGTGAAGCATTTCCATGGTGTGTACGGTGGTCCAATGTAACAGGAGGAACAACAGTACCATGGTGGAATTGTTCACAAGTAATAACCTGCCAGACAGATGTAAAAGAAATACCTCTGTCCATCATTAAAGTTGCAACAATTGCAGGTTGCATTTGTCAGAAACAATTGGATCCAAAGGAAGCAACCAAAATAGGCATTGATGGAGATAGAATTGATTGTAGAGGCGTTATAGGTAGTGTGGGACATCTGGTTTGGGCCTTAAGTGATGGGACCTGGACAACTCACCTACCAATAGGAGGACCAGTAAGGGAAATTACTCTGGGACTGCCGACCCTATGTCCTATTTGGAAAAAGTCACCCTTGAAAAATAGGCAAGAACTTCTACAGGTTAGGCACAAACGAGAGGTAGATGAAGATGTGTGGCACGAAGCATCAAGCAGTGTCAAATTTGGCTGGGCACTAGAATCTTTCTTTGCACCAATTGCGGCCTACAGAAATAGAGAAATGATTGATAAATTGATTGGGCAAATGGATCGATTGGCTAGAATAACTAAAAAGGCTTTTCGGGAACTTAATATACAATTACAGGCTACGACTAAAATGACCTTGCAGAATAGAATGGCACTCGACATAATGTTACTGAAAGAAAATGGTGTCTGTGGATATTTGAAAGACAGAATTGATCGTTGCTGCATCCATATTCCAAACGTAACTTTGGAGGTCGAGAAGGACATTTCCCAACTGACCCAAACAGAGATGGAGCTGCAAAAAGAAAAGCAGGATGCAGAACAGAGCTGGATAGGCGCTCTGTTGAATACATTTGGCTTAAATTTGGGAGGATGGGTACATTCACTACTAGAAAGTGTAGTGGTACTTGAAATTGTGATTGTGCTTCTTTGCTTATTGTATGTAGGTATTAGGCGTGTACTTAGTCAAACAAGTGATCGCATTTTTAGTGTCTTGAGCAGGAATTATGATAATCCTGTATTCGAAAACCCTCCAGCTTATGAAGAATAATCGAAATAGTTGATGAAGGTGAGAATGCATTGTCTAAGAATAGAAAAGCATTCTCAAAGGGGGGACATGTTAGAGATAGAATCAATTTTATAGGGGATTATACTAATACAGTCAACACAGTCAATCTTAATAGGAGACTAACAGGATCAATTTTACAAGATGTTCTTTTCTGGGATGGGTACCAGGCTGATTCAACCTTTGCATACCGTGTTTTACCTAATAAGGGAATTGAGCATACCTTTATCTTATCAACCTAGCGTTTATCTTAGCCCAAATATGCTTAGAATGAGGAGAAATATATACAGTACCTCTGGAAAGTAAGCTAGTCAGCAGTTGTGCAATTATAGAGTAGTGCGCATGTGCCGCATCAAAAGGTGAAAAGGACAGAGGCGATGAAGACTACTTACTTCATCCTGAAGACCCCCTGAAAGACCACCAGAGGACACTGCGCATGATCAAAGTAGTTCCAAGGTATTGCAATCGATGTTGCAATAAATGTTGAGCAACTGTTACATATTCTAATGATCCTAATGTATATATGAATATGTATGTGAATGGACTGCATAAATACTGTGTAACCTAAACTGACAATGGAAGCCAGTTTTGGGTGCGAACCCCTGGTTTCCCAGCGCTGAAATAAAGCACCGCATATAACTACGCCCGTGGTTATGTGTCCTGATTGCTAACATTTTGGCAACCCAGATGGGACCTCGCGGGCATTGCTGAGACGGCTCGCGTCTCGATCCTGCTCTGGCTAGCACCGAGGTATTCTTGGGGAGTGCGTCGGACGCGACCGGCTCTCTGCTGCTCACGACGGACCTCTGATTGGTAAGAAGGTGCTTTATCTGTTGTTTTACCTGGATTACTGGGTACCCATCTGGTCTGGTTCTGTTCTGGTCCTGTAGCCTGCTGGTCAGGCATCCGGTAGCCTGCCGGTCAGATGTGGCGAAAGCCACGCTCGGTTGGGCAGGGAGCTCCCGAGGTATTGCCTAGGCAGCCGTCCGTTAGACAGAGGGAAACCTCTGCAGGTTCGGCATCTGGTATCTGGTTATCTGGTTCTGGTTTTGCCTGTCTGGTTATCTGCGTGCACCTAGGGTCTGGTTACTTGTGCACACCTGGTCTGTTATTTGTGTTATTCAGGCTCACCACTTGGTCTGGTTATTTATCTGGTTGTCTGGGGTCGCCGGTTTCAACAGTGAATATAGATCATCGTTCTGGTAGTTTGACCTGTGTTCGCTGTTGAGACTGGTGATTTCAAAGTTATCCGTGCGTTATCTTTCTGTATTAACCCGTCTCTGCGTTACTCTTTTGTGTTGGTATGTGTGGTACAAAGATGTCACCATTAGACTGTTTGTTGAAACATTGGAAGGAGGCTGGATTTGCACAATCTATGAGTAAAAAGAAATTAGTTGAATATTGTACTCACTGGTGGCCTGAATATGACTTGCCTAATGAAGTACGTTGGCCACCGGAGGGTACTTTAGAACATGGAACTATTGTTGAATTAATGAGGTTTTGTCAAAGGGAAGGTAAATGGGATGAAGTACAGTATGTGGATCTCTTTTTCTATCTTGAACAAAACCAGGACTGGACGAAGGAATGTGGGTTAATGTTAGTCCAGAGGAACGGTATTAATGATAAATGTACGGGCTGTACGGTGGAAAAGAAATGCATAACGTGTTTGGCAGTAGAGAGCAGCCGCGGCAACGCTTCAGATCTGCCGTGTTTAGACGTTGCGCCTTCAGAAATTGATCCCTCTGCACCTAAACCCCTTAAACCCTCGGCACCTGTGCGTCTTACTGAAAGTGATATCGATTCCAGTGGGGATGAGGGGGCAGCAACCGGAGTAAAAGGAGTAACAACTACACCAATATCCCACAGAACTAGGAACAGAGAAAAGGAAGCCCAAAAGGGGGGTGAACCGTCAAATGTAATAGCACCCTTGAGACAGGCGGGTGAACCGTCAAATGTAATAGCACCCTTGAGACAGGCGGTAGGAGTCGGGGGAGAACCAGTTTATGTAAAAGTCCCATTTTCACCAGGAGATCTAATGATTTGGAAACAATCAGCTGGTCCTTACCGGGAAAACCCAGACAAGGTTGCAAGCATAATTAAGATGATAATTAAAACGCAGAATCCCGATTGGGATGATTTGCAGGTGATTCTTGACACATGAATGGATTCTACAGAAAAAGATATGGTTATACGGGTAGCAAGAGATAAAGTAAGAGAGGATATTCGGAATGGGGCTGTGGGCGGTAATGTTGATGAGAATTTCCCAAAAGAGGAACCCCGGTGGGATTATAATACTGGGGCTGGTCAGCTTCGCCTCCGGAGGTATCAGGACTGGTTATTAATTGGTGTTCAGACTGCTATGCCAAAACAAATGAATTGGTCAAAATTGTATAATGTTAGGCAGGAAAAGAATGAATCCCCTTCAGCTTTTTTAGAAAGATTGAAGGAAACTGCAAAAAGATATATGGATTTAGATATTGAAACGGAACAAGCAAGGGTCCAGTTGGCTTTGATCTTTTTGGGGGAGTCTCAGGATGATATTCGGGAGAAATTACAGAAACTGGAGGGGGCACAATTGCGAGATCTGGATGTTATGTTAGAAACAGCCTGGAAAGTTTATAATAATAGAGAAAAGGAGCAGTCGAGGCGTTCTCAGCAAGACTTGTTGGCTCTGGTCCAAGGGCAAGGCAGGGGAATACGAATGGAAGCCCGCGGCAGGGGAGCTAGAGGCGGCCGAGGGCGCGGTTTTCGGAATGTTCAGGGAACTCCTCTGAGGCCTGTTGTAAAGCTTGGTATAAATCAATGTGCTTATTGCAAGGAGGGAGGACACTGGAAAAATGAATGCCCGAATTGTCCGGGCCCTACGGGTCGGGTACCAAGCGCAGCAGGGAATGCAATACAAACTATGGTGTTGGGGGAGTATAATAACAACAGCTGACTATATGGCAGCACAGAAACAGATACCCAGAGTAAGGAACCCCTGGTGACGATACAAGTGGGGGATCAGGATGTGAGATTTTTTGGTGGACACAGGGGCTACTTATTCTGTGCTCAATTCTTTACAGGGAACAGTAAGTAATAAAAAGACGACGATTGTTGGTGCCACAGGGAAGGAAGAAGTACAGCCATTCCTACAACCCTTAGATCTGTGTTTTGGAGAAAAGGAGTTAACCCATGAGTTCTTATATGTTCCAGATCGTCCAGTTTCCCTTTTAGGACGGGACTTACTGACCAAATTGGATGCTGTAATAACATTCGAGAATGGAAACCTGGTAATGAAAATTCCAGAATCTAAGGTAGGACAAGTTTTGCTGTTAAAAGAAAACCCAGTAGCAGAGGTACCACAAGCTGTGGAGGAGGCAGTGATCCCCACGGTATGGGCGACTGACATACCTGGGAAATCGAAAATGGCCCAGCCCGTTAAAGTGGAACTGAAGGAAGATGCCAAGCCAGTACAGTTGAGGCAGTACCCACTGAAACTAGAAGCTAGGTTAGGAATAGTGCCTCTAATTGAAAAATTTTTGAGGTATGGAATTCTAGAGGAATGTGAATCAGAATATAATACTCCAATTTTTCCAGTAAAGAAGCCTGATGGTAGTTACCGATTAGTCCAAGATTTGCGGGCTGTAAACCAGATCACTAAGGACATTTATCCGGTATTTGTAAACCCATATACCTTGTTAACATCTGTGAAGGAGAAATAGAAATGGTTTACTGTACTTGATTTAAAAGATGCCTTCTTCTGCATACCCCTCGACCAGGAAAGCAAAAAATTGTTTGCCTTTGAATGGGAAAATCCACACAATGGAAGGAAAACTCAGTTAACCTGGACACGTCTTCCGCAAGGATTCAAGAATAGCCCAACGATTTTTGGAAATCAGTTGGCTAAGGAACTCGAGGAATGGACTACGAAAGGCCACATCATAATCCCTCGACAACGGTACCTGTTGCTACAATACGTAGACGACATTTTGATCGCGACTGAGACGCGAGAACTCTGCATCCAGGTAACGATTGAAATACTGAACCAATTGGGAATGAATGGGTACAAAGTATCGAAAAATAAAGCTCAAATTCTATCCGAGACTGTGATTTATTTAGGATGCGAGCTTTCTCAAGGACAGCAGAAAACACAAACCGTGTGCATGCTATCTGTGCTATTTCAGAACCACGAAACTTACATGAATTAAGATCCTTTTTAGGAATGACAGGATGGTGCAGGCTCTGGATCATGGACTATGGACTTACTGCCAAACCTTTATATGAGGCACAGAAGAATAAGACCTTAGTGTGGGGAAAGCCACAACGAGAGGCTTTCCAGAAATTGAAACCAGCTTTGATGCAGGCACCTGCCTTGGGTCTGCCAGACTTGAGCAAAGAGTTTCAGTTGTTTGTACATGAGCGACAAAGACTTGCCTTGGGGGTATTCACCCAACGACTGGGATCTTGGAAAAGACCTGTCGGCTATTTTTCTAAACAGCTAGATCCGGTAAGTGCTGGGTGGCCGGCGTGCTTACGGGCGGTAGCTGCTACAGTAATACTGATCCAGGAGGTCCGAAAACTAACTATGGGAAAAAGGATAGAAGTGTTTGTATCCCATATGGTGACAACAGTACTGGAACAAAAGGGGGGCCATTGGCTTTCCGCAAGCAGAATGATGAAATACCAGGTAATTCTGACAGAACAAGATGATGTTATTCTAAAAACTACTAACCTAATGAACCCTGCTGAGTTTTTGGGTGCAGGTACTGAAGAAGGAGACCTGGAACATGATTGCGTGGAAGTCATCGAATATACCCACGCAAGTCGCCCTGATTTGAAAGACACTCCGCTGGCAGAAACTGACTGGGAACTCTTTACTGATGGCAGTAGCTTTGTGGAGAACGGAATGCGGTATGCAGGATATGCCATCACTACTGCCAAGACAGTAATTGAGGCTAAGCCCTTACCATCAAACACCTCAGCACAAAAAGCGGAGTTAATCGCCTTAACCAGAGCATTGGAACTCAGCGAAAACAAGAAAGTTAATATATGGACTGATTCAAAATATGCTTTTGGAGTTGTTCATGTGCATGGAGCCCTTTGGAAAGAGCGGGGACTGCTCTCTTCACAAGGAACAAACATGAAGTACCAGCAGGAGATACTGAACCTGCTTAAGACCATTCAAAAGCCATCACAAGTTGCTGTAATGCACTGTAAAGCTCATCAAGGTGGAACATCAAAAATCATCGAGGGAAATCGGCTTGCTGATCAAACAGCTCGGTCAGTAGCACGGCAAGTAAGAACAATGGTGGGCCTTGTCTCCCAGAAGGTAAGAGCAATTGATTTATTACCTTCAGAACCACCTAAATATTCTACAGAAGATGAAAAATTGGCAAGTCTAGTAAGAGCCAGCAAAAATAATTCTGGGTGGTATGTAACCACCAACGGACAAGTTGTGGTACCAACCACTATTATGAGAGGAATACTTCAGACGGAACAACAGAAGTGTCACTGGGGTGCAGAAGCATTGGTGGCTTACCTAAGAAAACAAATTATCTCGGTCCAGATGTTAACAATGGCAAAGTCTATTACAGCTAAGTGTGAAATTTGCTTGAAAAATAATCCTTTAGTAAGAAGAAAAACAGAAATGGGGAAAATTAAGACAGGTGTACAACCTGGGGATTATTGGCAAATAGATTATGTAGAGCTCCCCAGAACCCGAGGATTCAGATATATACTAGTTGGGGTAGATACCTTTTCAGGATGGCCAGAAGCTTTCCCTTGTCGCACCAACCAAGCAAAAGAAACTGTAAAATGGTTACTAAAGGAAATAATCCCTAGATTTGGGGTACCACTGGGGATATCTTCCGATAGGGGACCACACTTTGTGGCACAATTAGTAAAAGAAACCAGCAGATGTTTGGGAATTAAATGGGAGTTACATACCCCATGGAGACCCCAGTCTAGTGGGCAAGTGGAGAAAATGAATCAAACTCTAAAAAGGCAACTTAGCAAGATCTGTCAGGAAGCAAAAATTCAATGGCCTCAGGCCTTGCCAATAGCATTGCTGCGCATTAGGATTAAACCTAGGAGTGGGATGTCAGTAAGTTCATACGAGATTTTGTATGGCAAACCATGTGAAGCACCAGACCCAAACCCAGAGGTACATGTGAAAGGTAATCAGGACTTGCACAATTATGTGTTGTCTCTTGGCAGGACATTGAATCGACTCAGATCCGCACCAGTGTGGAATCGCCCACTAGCGCTCGAGAATCCGGTACATGATATAGAGCCTGGAGACACGGTGTATATAAGAACCTGGAATGAAGAACCCTTAAAAGAGCGCTGGGACGGACCCTATCAAGTACTCCTGACTACATTCACCGCAGTCAAAGTTGCTGGAGTAGACTCCTGGATACATTATACCCGAGTGAAAAGAGTTCCAAGACTGTGGAAATCGCAGATAGTGGGTCCTACCACGCTCAAGATTACATCGCAATAATGTCTGGTTTTCATTACCGAATTGTGATTTTGGTTAGAGCGTTTGTACTTTTGAAAATTGGAGGGGGAAGTGCCACTCTATTCCACAAGGCCTCTGATAAACGGTGGGAAAATGGGACAATTCAAATGGGATTGCAAATTAGGCCACGAAGAGCAGTAAACAATAATGAAAGTACCCAGGTGCCACAGGTAGTACAAAGCGTACAGAATCAGGCAGAGAATCTGATGATAGGGCTAATTCGAGATTTTGCATTGACCCAGAATACCAGTAGCATCACTGCTTGCCTTCCAATTCCAAAATCGGCTGAAGATCCAATACAGTGGGGAATAATATCTACCACCTTACCAGAAGTAAATAAAACTAGTAAAATAGCATGTGAATCTCACACTAGAATAGAAGAAGTCCCAACTGAGCGATGGGTAAAAAGCGGACCCCAGACAGAAGTAATGACAATAGAAGATTGTATGAGACTCAGAGGAAAACTTGGTCCAGGTGCTGGGTGGAAAACCAAGTGCACCTATGAAAGCTGGACCAAAGAGACGGTAAATGAAAAGGTTGAACGGACTTACTGGGAATGCAAAGATCAAAATAGCAAAAATAGAACTGAATCATGGAATAACATGTGGACACTGAGTATTGTACAACAATACCAATATAGTGAAGCATTTCCATGGTGTGTACGGTGGTCCAATGTAACAGGAGGAACAACAGTACCGTGGTGGAATTGTTCACAAGTAATAACCTGCCAGACAGATGTAAAAGAAATACCTCTGTCCATCATTAAAGTTGCAACAATTGCAGGTTGCATTTGTCAGAAACAATTGGATCCAAAGGAAGCAACCAAAATAGGCATTGATGGAGATAGAATTGATTGTAGAGGCGTTATAGGTAGTGTGGGACATCTGGTTTGGGCCTTAAGTGATGGGACCTGGACAACTCACCTACCAATAGGAGGACCAGTAAGGGAAATTACTCTGGGACTGCCGACCCTATGTCCTATTTGGAAAAAGTCACCCTTGAAAAATAGGCAAGAACTTCTACAGGTTAGGCACAAACGAGAGGTAGATGAAGATGTGTGGCACGAACCATCAAGCAGTGTCAAATTTGGCTGGGCACTAGAATCTTTCTTTGCACCAATTGCGGCCTACAGAAATAGAGAAATGATTGATAAATTGATTGGGCAAATGGATCGATTGGCTAGAATAACTAAAAAGGCTTTTCGGGAACTTAATATACAATTACAGGCTACGACTAAAATGACCTTGCAGAATAGAATGGCACTCGACATAATGTTACTGAAAGAAAATGGTGTCTGTGGATATTTGAAAGACAGAATTGATCGTTGCTGCATCCATATTCCAAACGTAACTTTGGAGGTCGAGAAGGACATTTCCCAACTGACCCAAACAGAGATGGAGCTGCAAAAAGAAAAGCAGGATGCAGAACAGAGCTGGATAGGCGCTCTGTTGAATACATTTGGCTTAAATTTGGGAGGATGGGTACATTCACTACTAGAAAGTGTAGTGGTACTTGAAATTGTGATTGTGCTTCTTTGCTTATTGTATGTAGGTATTAGGCGTGTACTTAGTCAAACAAGTGATCGCATTTTTAGTGTCTTGAGCAGGAATTATGATAATCCTGTATTCGAAAACCCTCCAGCTTATGAAGAATAATCGAAATAGTTGATGAAGGTGAGAATGCATTGTCTAAGAATAGAAAAGCATTCTCAAAGGGGGGACATGTTAGAGATAGAATCAATTTTATAGGGGATTATACTAATACAGTCAACACAGTCAATCTTAATAGGAGACTAACAGGATCAATTTTACAAGATGTTCTTTTCTGGGATGGGTACCAGGCTGATTCAACCTTTGCATACCGTGTTTTACCTAATAAGGGAATTGAGCATACCTTTATCTTATCAACCTAGCGTTTATCTTAGCCCAAATATGCTTAGAATGAGGAGAAATATATACAGTACCTCTGGAAAGTAAGCTAGTCAGCAGTTGTGCAATTATAGAGTAGTGCGCATGTGCCGCATCAAAAGGTGAAAAGGACAGAGGCGATGAAGACTACTTACTTCATCCTGAAGACCCCCTGAAAGACCACCAGAGGACACTGCGCATGATCAAAGTAGTTCCAAGGTATTGCAATCGATGTTGCAATAAATGTTGAGCAACTGTTACATATTCTAATGATCCTAATGTATATATGAATATGTATGTGAATGGACTGCATAAATACTGTGTAACCTAAACTGACAATGGAAGCCAGTTTTGGGTGCGAACCCCTGGTTTCCCAGCGCTGAAATAAAGCACCGCATATAACTACGCCCGTGGTTATGTGTCCTGATTGCTAACATTTTGGCAACCCAGATGGGACCTCGCGGGCATTGCTGAGACGGCTCGCGTCTCGATCCTGCTCTGGCTAGCACCGAGGTATTCTTGGGGAGTGCGTCGGACGCGACCGGCTCTCTGCTGCTCACGACGGACCTCTGATTGGTAAGAAGGTGCTTTATCTGTTGTTTTACCTGGATTACTGGGTACCCATCTGGTCTGGTTCTGTTCTGGTCCTGTAGCCTGCTGGTCAGGCATCCGGTAGCCTGCCGGTCAGATGCGGCGAAAGCCACGCTCGGTTGGGCAGGGAGCTCCCGAGGTATTGCCTAGGCAGCCGTCCGTTAGACAGAGGGAAACCTCTGCAGGTTCGGCATCTGGTATCTGGTTATCTGGTTCTGGTTTTGCCTGTCTGGTTATCTGCGTGCACCTAGGGTCTGGTTACTTGTGCACACCTGGTCTGTTATTTGTGTTATTCAGGCTCACCACTTGGTCTGGTTATTTATCTGGTTGTCTGGGGTCGCCGGTTTCAACAGTGAATATAGATCATTGTTCTGGTAGTTTGACCTGTGTTCGCTGTTGAGACTGGTGATTTCAAAGTTATCCGTGCGTTATCTTTCTGTATTAACCCGTCTCTGCGTTACTCTTTTGTGTTGGTATGTGTGGTACAAAGATGTCACCATTAGACTGTTTGTTGAAACATTGGAAGGAGGCTGGATTTGCACAATCTATGAGTAAAAAGAAATTAGTTGAATATTGTACTCACTGGTGGCCTGAATATGACTTGCCTAATGAAGTACGTTGGCCACCGGAGGGTACTTTAGAACATGGAACTATTGTTGAATTAATGAGGTTTTGTCAAAGGGAAGGTAAATGGGATGAAGTACAGTATGTGGATCTCTTTTTCTATCTTGAACAAAACCAGGACTGGACGAAGGAATGTGGGTTAATGTTAGTCCAGAGGAACGGTATTAATGATAAATGTACGGGCTGTACGGTGGAAAAGAAATGCATAACGTGTTTGGCAGTAGAGAGCAGCCGCGGCAACGCTTCAGATCTGCCGTGTTTAGACGTTGCGCCTTCAGAAATTGATCCCTCTGCACCTAAACCCCTTAAACCCTCGGCACCTGTGCGTCTTACTGAAAGTGATATCGATTCCAGTGGGGATGAGGGGGCAGCAACCGGAGTAAAAGGAGTAACAACTACACCAATATCCCACAGAACTAGGAACAGAGAAAAGGAAGCCCAAAAGGGGGGTGAACCGTCAAATGTAATAGCACCCTTGAGACAGGCGGGTGAACCGTCAAATGTAATAGCACCCTTGAGACAGGCGGTAGGAGTCGGGGGAGAACCAGTTTATGTAAAAGTCCCATTTTCACCAAGAGATCTAATGATTTGGAAACAATCAACTGGTCCTTACCGGGAAAACCCAGACAAGGTTGCAAGCATAATTAAGATGATAATTAAAACGCAGAATCCCGATTGGGATGATTTGCAGGTGATTCTTGACACATGAATGGATTCTACAGAAAAAGATATGGTTATACGGGTAGCAAGAGATAAAGTAAGAGAGGATATTCGGAATGGGGCTGTGGGCGGTAATGTTGATGAGAATTTCCCAAAAGAGGAACCCCGGTGGGATTATAATACTGGGGCTGGTCAGCTTCGCCTCCGGAGGTATCAGGACTGGTTATTAATTGGTGTTCAGACTGCTATGCCAAAACAAATGAATTGGTCAAAATTGTATAATGTTAGGCAGGAAAAGAATGAATCCCCTTCAGCTTTTTTAGAAAGATTGAAGGAAACTGCAAAAAGATATATGGATTTAGATATTGAAACGGAACAAGCAAGGGTCCAGTTGGCTTTGATCTTTTTGGGGGAGTCTCAGGATGATATTCGGGAGAAATTACAGAAACTGGAGGGGGCACAATTGCGAGATCTGGATGTTATGTTAGAAACAGCCTGGAAAGTTTATAATAATAGAGAAAAGGAGCAGTCGAGGCGTTCTCAGCAAGACTTGTTGGCTCTGGTCCAAGGGCAAGGCAGGGGAATAGGAATGGAAGCCCGCGGCAGGGGAGCTAGAGGCGGCCGAGGGCGCGGTTTTCGGAATGTTCAGGGAACTCCTCTGAGGCCTGTTGTAAAGCTTGGTATAAATCAATGTGCTTATTGTAAGGAGGGAGGACACTGGAAAAATGAGTGCCCGAATCGTCCGGGCCCTACGGGTCGGGTACCACGCGCAGCAGGGAATGCAATACAAACTATGGTGTTGGGGGAGTATAATAACAACAGCTGACTATATGGCAGCACAGAAACAGATACCCAGAGTAAGGAACCCCTGGTGACGATACAAGTGGGGGATCAGGATGTGAGATTTTTTGGTGGACACAGGGGCTACTTATTCTGTGCTCAATTCTTTACAGGGAACAGTAAGTAATAAAAAGACGACGATTGTTGGTGCCACAGGGAAGGAAGAAGTACAGCCATTCCTACAACCCTTAGATCTGTGTTTTGGAGAAAAGGAGTTAACCCATGAGTTCTTATATGTTCCAGATCGTCCAGTTTCCCTTTTAGGACGGGACTTACTGACCAAATTGGATGCTGTAATAACATTCGAGAATGGAAACCTGGTAATGAAAATTCCAGAATCTAAGGTAGGACAAGTTTTGCTGTTAAAAGAAAACCCAGTAGCAGAGGTACCACAAGCTGTGGAGGAGGCAGTGATCCCCACGGTATGGGCGACTGACATACCTGGGAAATCGAAAATGGCCCAGCCCGTTAAAGTGGAACTGAAGGAAGATGCCAAGCCAGTACAGTTGAGGCAGTACCCACTGAAACTAGAAGCTAGGTTAGGAATAGTGCCTCTAATTGAAAAATTTTTGAGGTATGGAATTCTAGAGGAATGTGAATCAGAATATAATACTCCAATTTTTCCAGTAAAGAAGCCTGATGGTAGTTACCGATTAGTCCAAGATTTGCGGGCTGTAAACCAGATCACTAAGGACATTTATCCGGTATTTGTAAACCCATATACCTTGTTAACATCTGTGAAGGAGAAATAGAAATGGTTTACTGTACTTGATTTAAAAGATGCCTTCTTCTGCATACCCCTCGACCAGGAAAGCAAAAAATTGTTTGCCTTTGAATGGGAAAATCCACACAATGGAAGGAAAACTCAGTTAACCTGGACACGTCTTCCGCAAGGATTCAAGAATAGCCCAACGATTTTTGGAAATCAGTTGGCTAAGGAACTCGAGGAATGGACTACGAAAGGCCACATCATAATCCCTCGACAACGGTACCTGTTGCTACAATACGTAGACGACATTTTGATCGCGACTGAGACGCGAGAACTCTGCATCCAGGTAACGATTGAAATACTGAACCAATTGGGAATGAATGGGTACAAAGTATCGAAAAATAAAGCTCAAATTCTATCCGAGACTGTGATTTATTTAGGATGCGAGCTTTCTCAAGGACAGCAGAAAACACAAACCGTGTGCATGCTATCTGTGCTATTTCAGAACCACGAAACTTACATGAATTAAGATCCTTTTTAGGAATGACAGGATGGTGCAGGCTCTGGATCATGGACTATGGACTTACTGCCAAACCTTTATATGAGGCACAGAAGAATAAGACCTTAGTGTGGGGAAAGCCACAACGAGAGGCTTTCCAGAAATTGAAACCAGCTTTGATGCAGGCACCTGCCTTGGGTCTGCCAGACTTGAGCAAAGAGTTTCAGTTGTTTGTACATGAGCGACAAAGACTTGCCTTGGGGGTATTCACCCAACGACTGGGATCTTGGAAAAGACCTGTCGGCTATTTTTCTAAACAGCTAGATCCGGTAAGTGCTGGGTGGCCGGCGTGCTTACGGGCGGTAGCTGCTACAGTAATACTGATCCAGGAGGTCCGAAAACTAACTATGGGAAAAAGGATAGAAGTGTTTGTATCCCATATGGTGACAACAGTACTGGAACAAAAGGGGGGCCATTGGCTTTCCGCAAGCAGAATGATGAAATACCAGGTAATTCTGACAGAACAAGATGATGTTATTCTAAAAACTACTAACCTAATGAACCCTGCTGAGTTTTTGGGTGCAGGTACTGAAGAAGGAGACCTGGAACATGATTGCGTGGAAGTCATCGAATATACCCACGCAAGTCGCCCTGATTTGAAAGACACTCCGCTGGCAGAAACTGACTGGGAACTCTTTACTGATGGCAGTAGCTTTGTGGAGAACGGAATGCGGTATGCAGGATATGCCATCACTACTGCCAAGACAGTAATTGAGGCTAAGCCCTTACCATCAAACACCTCAGCACAAAAAGCGGAGTTAATCGCCTTAACCAGAGCATTGGAACTCAGCGAAAACAAGAAAGTTAATATATGGACTGATTCAAAATATGCTTTTGGAGTTGTTCATGTGCATGGAGCCCTTTGGAAAGAGCGGGGACTGCTCTCTTCACAAGGAACAAACATGAAGTACCAGCAGGAGATACTGAACCTGCTTAAGACCATTCAAAAGCCATCACAAGTTGCTGTAATGCACTGTAAAGCTCATCAAGGTGGAACATCAAAAATCATCGAGGGAAATCGGCTTGCTGATCAAACAGCTCGGTCAGTAGCACGGCAAGTAAGAACAATGGTGGGCCTTGTCTCCCAGAAGGTAAGAGCAATTGATTTATTACCTTCAGAACCACCTAAATATTCTACAGAAGATGAAAAATTGGCAAGTCTAGTAAGAGCCAGCAAAAATAATTCTGGGTGGTATGTAACCACCAACGGACAAGTTGTGGTACCAACCACTATTATGAGAGGAATACTTCAGACGGAACAACAGAAGTGTCACTGGGGTGCAGAAGCATTGGTGGCTTACCTAAGAAAACAAATTATCTCGGTCCAGATGTTAACAATGGCAAAGTCTATTACAGCTAAGTGTGAAATTTGCTTGAAAAATAATCCTTTAGTAAGAAGAAAAATAGAAATGGGGAAAATTAAGACAGGTGTACAACCTGGGGATTATTGGCAAATAGATTATGTAGAGCTCCCCAGAACCCGAGGATTCAGATATATACTAGTTGGGGTAGATACCTTTTCAGGATGGCCAGAAGCTTTCCCTTGTCGCACCAACCAAGCAAAAGAAACTGTAAAATGGTTACTAAAGGAAATAATCCCTAGATTTGGGGTACCACTGGGGATATCTTCCGATAGGGGACCACACTTTGTGGCACAATTAGTAAAAGAAACCAGCAGATGTTTGGGAATTAAATGGGAGTTACATACCCCATGGAGACCCCAGTCTAGTGGGCAAGTGGAGAAAATGAATCAAACTCTAAAAAGGCAACTTAGCAAGATCTGTCAGGAAGCAAAAATTCAATGGCCTCAGGCCTTGCCAATAGCATTGCTGCGCATTAGGATTAAACCTAGGAGTGGGATGTCAGTAAGTTCATACGAGATTTTGTATGGCAAACCATGTGAAGCACCAGACCCAAACCCAGAGGTACATGTGAAAGGTAATCAGGACTTGCACAATTATGTGTTGTCTCTTGGCAGGACATTGAATCGACTCAGATCCGCACCAGTGTGGAATCGCCCACTAGCGCTCGAGAATCCGGTACATGATATAGAGCCTGGAGACACGGTGTATATAAGAACCTGGAATGAAGAACCCTTAAAAGAGCGCTGGGATGGACCCTATCAAGTACTCCTGACTACATTCACCGCAGTCAAAGTTGCTGGAGTAGACTCCTGGATACATTATACCCGAGTGAAAAGAGTTCCAAGACTGTGGAAATCGCAGATAGTGGGTCCTACCACGCTCAAGATTACATCGCAATAATGTCTGGTTTTCATTACCGAATTGTGATTTTGGTTAGAGCGTTTGTACTTTTGAAAATTGGAGGGGGAAGTGCCACTCTATTCCACAAGGCCTCTGATAAACGGTGGGAAAATGGGACAATTCAAATGGGATTGCAAATTAGGCCACGAAGAGCAGTAAACAATAATGAAAGTACCCAGGTGCCACAGGTAGTACAAAGCGTACAGAATCAGGCAGAGAATCTGATGATAGGGCTAATTCGAGATTTTGCATTGACCCAGAATACCAGTAGCATCACTGCTTGCCTTCCAATTCCAAAATCGGCTGAAGATCCAATACAGTGGGGAATAATATCTACCACCTTACCAGAAGTAAATAAAACTAGTAAAATAGCATGTGAATCTCACACTAGAATAGAAGAAGTCCCAACTGAGCGATGGGTAAAAAGCGGACCCCAGACAGAAGTAATGACAATAGAAGATTGTATGAGACTCAGAGGAAAACTTGGTCCAGGTGCTGGGTGGAAAACCAAGTGCACCTATGAAAGCTGGACCAAAGAGACGGTAAATGAAAAGGTTGAACGGACTTACTGGGAATGCAAAGATCAAAATAGCAAAAATAGAACTGAATCATGGAATAACATGTGGACACTGAGTATTGTACAACAATACCAATATAGTGAAGCATTTCCATGGTGTGTACGGTGGTCCAATGTAACAGGAGGAACAACAGTACCATGGTGGAATTGTTCACAAGTAATAACCTGCCAGACAGATGTAAAAGAAATACCTCTGTCCATCATTAAAGTTGCAACAATTGCAGGTTGCATTTGTCAGAAACAATTGGATCCAAAGGAAGCAACCAAAATAGGCATTGATGGAGATAGAATTGATTGTAGAGGCGTTATAGGTAGTGTGGGACATCTGGTTTGGGCCTTAAGTGATGGGACCTGGACAACTCACCTACCAATAGGAGGACCAGTAAGGGAAATTACTCTGGGACTGCCGACCCTATGTCCTATTTGGAAAAAGTCACCCTTGAAAAATAGGCAAGAACTTCTACAGGTTAGGCACAAACGAGAGGTAGATGAAGATGTGTGGCACGAAGCATCAAGCAGTGTCAAATTTGGCTGGGCACTAGAATCTTTCTTTGCACCAATTGCGGCCTACAGAAATAGAGAAATGATTGATAAATTGATTGGGCAAATGGATCGATTGGCTAGAATAACTAAAAAGGCTTTTCGGGAACTTAATATACAATTACAGGCTACGACTAAAATGACCTTGCAGAATAGAATGGCACTCGACATAATGTTACTGAAAGAAAATGGTGTCTGTGGATATTTGAAAGACAGAATTGATCGTTGCTGCATCCATATTCCAAACGTAACTTTGGAGGTCGAGAAGGACATTTCCCAACTGACCCAAACAGAGATGGAGCTGCAAAAAGAAAAGCAGGATGCAGAACAGAGCTGGATAGGCGCTCTGTTGAATACATTTGGCTTAAATTTGGGAGGATGGGTACATTCACTACTAGAAAGTGTAGTGGTACTTGAAATTGTGATTGTGCTTCTTTGCTTATTGTATGTAGGTATTAGGCGTGTACTTAGTCAAACAAGTGATCGCATTTTTAGTGTCTTGAGCAGGAATTATGATAATCCTGTATTCGAAAACCCTCCAGCTTATGAAGAATAATCGAAATAGTTGATGAAGGTGAGAATGCATTGTCTAAGAATAGAAAAGCATTCTCAAAGGGGGGACATGTTAGAGATAGAATCAATTTTATAGGGGATTATACTAATACAATCAATACAGTCAATCTTAATAGGAGACTAACAGGATCAATTTTACAAGATGTTCTTTTCTGGGATGGGTACCAGGCTGATTCAACCTTTGCATACCGTGTTTTACCTAATAAGGGAATTGAGCATACCTTTATCTTATCAACCTAGCGTTTATCTTAGCCCAAATATGCTTAGAATGAGGAGAAATATATACAGTACCTCTGGAAAGTAAGCTAGTCAGCAGTTGTGCAATTATAGAGTAGTGCGCATGTGCCGCATCAAAAGGTGAAAAGGACAGAGGCGATGAAGACTACTTACTTCATCCTGAAGACCCCCTGAAAGACCACCAGAGGACACTGCACATGATCAAAGTAGTTCCAAGGTGTTGCAATCGATGTTGCAATAAATGTTGAGCAACTGTTACATATTCTAATGATCCTAATGAATATATGAATATGTATGTGAATGGACTGCATAAATACTGTGTAACCTAAACTGACAATGGAAGCCAGTTTTGGGTGCGAACCCCTGGTTTCCCAGCGCTGAAATAAAGCACCGCATATAACTACGCCCGTGGTTATGTGTCCTGATTGCTAACATTTTGGCAACCCAGATGGGACCTCGCGGGCATTGCTGAGACGGCTCGCGTCTCGATCCTGCTCTGGCTAGCACCGAGGTATTCTTGGGGAGTGCGTCGGACGCGACCGGCTCTCTGCTGCTCACGACGGACCTCTGATTGGTAAGAAGGTGCTTTATCTGTTGTTTTACCTGGATTACTGGGTACCCATCTGGTCTGGTTCTGTTCTGGTCCTGTAGCCTGCTGGTCAGGCATCCGGTAGCCTGCCGGTCAGATGCGGCGAAAGCCACGCTCGGTTGGGCAGGGAGCTCCCGAGGTATTGCCTAGGCAGCCGTCCGTTAGACAGAGGGAAACCTCTGCAGGTTCGGCATCTGGTATCTGGTTATCTGGTTCTGGTTTTGCCTGTCTGGTTATCTGCGTGCACCTAGGGTCTGGTTACTTGTGCACACCTGGTCTGTTATTTGTGTTATTCAGGCTCACCACTTGGTCTGGTTATTTATCTGGTTGTCTGGGGTCGCCGGTTTCAACAGTGAATATAGATCATCGTTCTGGTAGTTTGACCTGTGTTCGCTGTTGAGACTGGTGATTTCAAAGTTATCCGTGCGTTATCTTTCTGTATTAACCCGTCTCTGCGTTACTCTTTTGTGTTGGTATGTGTGGTACAAAGATGTCACCATTAGACTGTTTGTTGAAACATTGGAAGGAGGCTGGATTTGCACAATCTATGAGTAAAAAGAAATTAGTTGAATATTGTACTCACTGGTGGCCTGAATATGACTTGCCTAATGAAGTACGTTGGCCACCGGAGGGTACTTTAGAACATGGAACTATTGTTGAATTAATGAGGTTTTGTCAAAGGGAAGGTAAATGGGATGAAGTACAGTATGTGGATCTCTTTTTCTATCTTGAACAAAACCAGGACTGGACGAAGGAATGTGGGTTAATGTTAGTCCAGAGGAACGGTATTAATGATAAATGTACGGGCTGTACGGTGGAAAAGAAATGCATAACGTGTTTGGCAGTAGAGAGCAGCCGCGGCAACGCTTCAGATCTGCCGTGTTTAGACGTTGCGCCTTCAGAAATTGATCCCTCTGCACCTAAACCCCTTAAACCCTCGGCACCTGTGCGTCTTACTGAAAGTGATATCGATTCCAGTGGGGATGAGGGGGCAGCAACCGGAGTAAAAGGAGTAACAACTACACCAATATCCCACAGAACTAGGAACAGAGAAAAGGAAGCCCAAAAGGGGGGTGAACCGTCAAATGTAATAGCACCCTTGAGACAGGCGGGTGAACCGTCAAATGTAATAGCACCCTTGAGACAGGCGGTAGGAGTCGGGGGAGAACCAGTTTATGTAAAAGTCCCATTTTCACCAGGAGATCTAATGATTTGGAAACAATCAGCTGGTCCTTACCGGGAAAACCCAGACAAGGTTGCAAGCATAATTAAGATGATAATTAAAACGCAGAATCCCGATTGGGATGATTTGCAGGTGATTCTTGACACATGAATGGATTCTACAGAAAAAGATATGGTTATACGGGTAGCAAGAGATAAAGTAAGAGAGGATATTCGGAATGGGGCTGTGGGCGGTAATGTTGATGAGAATTTCCCAAAAGAGGAACCCCGGTGGGATTATAATACTGGGGCTGGTCAGCTTCGCCTCCGGAGGTATCAGGACTGGTTATTAATTGGTGTTCAGACTGCTATGCCAAAACAAATGAATTGGTCAAAATTGTATAATGTTAGGCAGGAAAAGAATGAATCCCCTTCAGCTTTTTTAGAAAGATTGAAGGAAACTGCAAAAAGATATATGGATTTAGATATTGAAACGGAACAAGCAAGGGTCCAGTTGGCTTTGATCTTTTTGGGGGAGTCTCAGGATGATATTCGGGAGAAATTACAGAAACTGGAGGGGGCACAATTGCGAGATCTGGATGTTATGTTAGAAACAGCCTGGAAAGTTTATAATAATAGAGAAAAGGAGCAGTCGAGGCGTTCTCAGCAAGACTTGTTGGCTCTGGTCCAAGGGCAAGGCAGGGGAATAGGAATGGAAGCCCGCGGCAGGGGAGCTAGAGGCGGCCGAGGGCGCGGTTTTCGGAATGTTCAGGGAACTCCTCTGAGGCCTGTTGTAAAGCTTGGTATAAATCAATGTGCTTATTGTAAGGAGGGAGGACACTGGAAAAATGAGTGCCCGAATCGTCCGGGCCCTACGGGTCGGGTACCAAGCGCAGCAGGGAATGCAATACAAACTATGGTGTTGGGGGAGTATAATAACAACAGCTGACTATATGGCAGCACAGAAACAGATACCCAGAGTAAGGAACCCCTGGTGACGATACAAGTGGGGGATCAGGATGTGAGATTTTTTGGTGGACACAGGGGCTACTTATTCTGTGCTCAATTCTTTACAGGGAACAGTAAGTAATAAAAAGACGACGATTGTTGGTGCCACAGGGAAGGAAGAAGTACAGCCATTCCTACAACCCTTAGATCTGTGTTTTGGAGAAAAGGAGTTAACCCATGAGTTCTTATATGTTCCAGATCGTCCAGTTTCCCTTTTAGGACGGGACTTACTGACCAAATTGGATGCTGTAATAACATTCGAGAATGGAAACCTGGTAATGAAAATTCCAGAATCTAAGGTAGGACAAGTTTTGCTGTTAAAAGAAAACCCAGTAGCAGAGGTACCACAAGCTGTGGAGGAGGCAGTGATCCCCACGGTATGGGCGACTGACATACCTGGGAAATCGAAAATGGCCCAGCCCGTTAAAGTGGAACTGAAGGAAGATGCCAAGCCAGTACAGTTGAGGCAGTACCCACTGAAACTAGAAGCTAGGTTAGGAATAGTGCCTCTAATTGAAAAATTTTTGAGGTATGGAATTCTAGAGGAATGTGAATCAGAATATAATACTCCAATTTTTCCAGTAAAGAAGCCTGATGGTAGTTACCGATTAGTCCAAGATTTGCGGGCTGTAAACCAGATCACTAAGGACATTTATCCGGTATTTGTAAACCCATATACCTTGTTAACATCTGTGAAGGAGAAATAGAAATGGTTTACTGTACTTGATTTAAAAGATGCCTTCTTCTGCATACCCCTCGACCAGGAAAGCAAAAAATTGTTTGCCTTTGAATGGGAAAATCCACACAATGGAAGGAAAACTCAGTTAACCTGGACACGTCTTCCGCAAGGATTCAAGAATAGCCCAACGATTTTTGGAAATCAGTTGGCTAAGGAACTCGAGGAATGGACTACGAAAGGCCACATCATAATCCCTCGACAACGGTACCTGTTGCTACAATACGTAGACGACATTTTGATCGCGACTGAGACGCGAGAACTCTGCATCCAGGTAACGATTGAAATACTGAACCAATTGGGAATGAATGGGTACAAAGTATCGAAAAATAAAGCTCAAATTCTATCCGAGACTGTGATTTATTTAGGATGCGAGCTTTCTCAAGGACAGCAGAAAACACAAACCGTGTGCATGCTATCTGTGCTATTTCAGAACCACGAAACTTACATGAATTAAGATCCTTTTTAGGAATGACAGGATGGTGCAGGCTCTGGATCATGGACTATGGACTTACTGCCAAACCTTTATATGAGGCACAGAAGAATAAGACCTTAGTGTGGGGAAAGCCACAACGAGAGGCTTTCCAGAAATTGAAACCAGCTTTGATGCAGGCACCTGCCTTGGGTCTGCCAGACTTGAGCAAAGAGTTTCAGTTGTTTGTACATGAGCGACAAAGACTTGCCTTGGGGGTATTCACCCAACGACTGGGATCTTGGAAAAGACCTGTCGGCTATTTTTCTAAACAGCTAGATCCGGTAAGTGCTGGGTGGCCGGCGTGCTTACGGGCGGTAGCTGCTACAGTAATACTGATCCAGGAGGTCCGAAAACTAACTATGGGAAAAAGGATAGAAGTGTTTGTATCCCATATGGTGACAACAGTACTGGAACAAAAGGGGGGCCATTGGCTTTCCGCAAGCAGAATGATGAAATACCAGGTAATTCTGACAGAACAAGATGATGTTATTCTAAAAACTACTAACCTAATGAACCCTGCTGAGTTTTTGGGTGCAGGTACTGAAGAAGGAGACCTGGAACATGATTGCGTGGAAGTCATCGAATATACCCACGCAAGTCGCCCTGATTTGAAAGACACTCCGCTGGCAGAAACTGACTGGGAACTCTTTACTGATGGCAGTAGCTTTGTGGAGAACGGAATGCGGTATGCAGGATATGCCATCACTACTGCCAAGACAGTAATTGAGGCTAAGCCCTTACCATCAAACACCTCAGCACAAAAAGCGGAGTTAATCGCCTTAACCAGAGCATTGGAACTCAGCGAAAACAAGAAAGTTAATATATGGACTGATTCAAAATATGCTTTTGGAGTTGTTCATGTGCATGGAGCCCTTTGGAAAGAGCGGGGACTGCTCTCTTCACAAGGAACAAACATGAAGTACCAGCAGGAGATACTGAACCTGCTTAAGACCATTCAAAAGCCATCACAAGTTGCTGTAATGCACTGTAAAGCTCATCAAGGTGGAACATCAAAAATCATCGAGGGAAATCGGCTTGCTGATCAAACAGCTCGGTCAGTAGCACGGCAAGTAAGAACAATGGTGGGCCTTGTCTCCCAGAAGGTAAGAGCAATTGATTTATTACCTTCAGAACCACCTAAATATTCTACAGAAGATGAAAAATTGGCAAGTCTAGTAAGAGCCAGCAAAAATAATTCTGGGTGGTATGTAACCACCAACGGACAAGTTGTGGTACCAACCACTATTATGAGAGGAATACTTCAGACGGAACAACAGAAGTGTCACTGGGGTGCAGAAGCATTGGTGGCTTACCTAAGAAAACAAATTATCTCGGTCCAGATGTTAACAATGGCAAAGTCTATTACAGCTAAGTGTGAAATTTGCTTGAAAAATAATCCTTTAGTAAGAAGAAAAATAGAAATGGGGAAAATTAAGACAGGTGTACAACCTGGGGATTATTGGCAAATAGATTATGTAGAGCTCCCCAGAACCCGAGGATTCAGATATATACTAGTTGGGGTAGATACCTTTTCAGGATGGCCAGAAGCTTTCCCTTGTCGCACCAACCAAGCAAAAGAAACTGTAAAATGGTTACTAAAGGAAATAATCCCTAGATTTGGGGTACCACTGGGGATATCTTCCGATAGGGGACCACACTTTGTGGCACAATTAGTAAAAGAAACCAGCAGATGTTTGGGAATTAAATGGGAGTTACATACCCCATGGAGACCCCAGTCTAGTGGGCAAGTGGAGAAAATGAATCAAACTCTAAAAAGGCAACTTAGCAAGATCTGTCAGGAAGCAAAAATTCAATGGCCTCAGGCCTTGCCAATAGCATTGCTGCGCATTAGGATTAAACCTAGGAGTGGGATGTCAGTAAGTTCATACGAGATTTTGTATGGCAAACCATGTGAAGCACCAGACCCAAACCCAGAGGTACATGTGAAAGGTAATCAGGACTTGCACAATTATGTGTTGTCTCTTGGCAGGACATTGAATCGACTCAGATCCGCACCAGTGTGGAATCGCCCACTAGCGCTCGAGAATCCGGTACATGATATAGAGCCTGGAGACACGGTGTATATAAGAACCTGGAATGAAGAACCCTTAAAAGAGCGCTGGGATGGACCCTATCAAGTACTCCTGACTACATTCACCGCAGTCAAAGTTGCTGGAGTAGACTCCTGGATACATTATACCCGAGTGAAAAGAGTTCCAAGACTGTGGAAATCGCAGATAGTGGGTCCTACCACGCTCAAGATTACATCGCAATAATGTCTGGTTTTCATTACCGAATTGTGATTTTGGTTAGAGCGTTTGTACTTTTGAAAATTGGAGGGGGAAGTGCCACTCTATTCCACAAGGCCTCTGATAAACGGTGGGAAAATGGGACAATTCAAATGGGATTGCAAATTAGGCCACGAAGAGCAGTAAACAATAATGAAAGTACCCAGGTGCCACAGGTAGTACAAAGCGTACAGAATCAGGCAGAGAATCTGATGATAGGGCTAATTCGAGATTTTGCATTGACCCAGAATACCAGTAGCATCACTGCTTGCCTTCCAATTCCAAAATCGGCTGAAGATCCAATACAGTGGGGAATAATATCTACCACCTTACCAGAAGTAAATAAAACTAGTAAAATAGCATGTGAATCTCACACTAGAATAGAAGAAGTCCCAACTGAGCGATGGGTAAAAAGCGGACCCCAGACAGAAGTAATGACAATAGAAGATTGTATGAGACTCAGAGGAAAACTTGGTCCAGGTGCTGGGTGGAAAACCAAGTGCACCTATGAAAGCTGGACCAAAGAGACGGTAAATGAAAAGGTTGAACGGACTTACTGGGAATGCAAAGATCAAAATAGCAAAAATAGAACTGAATCATGGAATAACATGTGGACACTGAGTATTGTACAACAATACCAATATAGTGAAGCATTTCCATGGTGTGTACGGTGGTCCAATGTAACAGGAGGAACAACAGTACCATGGTGGAATTGTTCACAAGTAATAACCTGCCAGACAGATGTAAAAGAAATACCTCTGTCCATCATTAAAGTTGCAACAATTGCAGGTTGCATTTGTCAGAAACAATTGGATCCAAAGGAAGCAACCAAAATAGGCATTGATGGAGATAGAATTGATTGTAGAGGCGTTATAGGTAGTGTGGGACATCTGGTTTGGGCCTTAAGTGATGGGACCTGGACAACTCACCTACCAATAGGAGGACCAGTAAGGGAAATTACTCTGGGACTGCCGACCCTATGTCCTATTTGGAAAAAGTCACCCTTGAAAAATAGGCAAGAACTTCTACAGGTTAGGCACAAACGAGAGGTAGATGAAGATGTGTGGCACGAACCATCAAGCAGTGTCAAATTTGGCTGGGCACTAGAATCTTTCTTTGCACCAATTGCGGCCTACAGAAATAGAGAAATGATTGATAAATTGATTGGGCAAATGGATCGATTGGCTAGAATAACTAAAAAGGCTTTTCGGGAACTTAATATACAATTACAGGCTACGACTAAAATGACCTTGCAGAATAGAATGGCACTCGACATAATGTTACTGAAAGAAAATGGTGTCTGTGGATATTTGAAAGACAGAATTGATCGTTGCTGCATCCATATTCCAAACGTAACTTTGGAGGTCGAGAAGGACATTTCCCAACTGACCCAAACAGAGATGGAGCTGCAAAAAGAAAAGCAGGATGCAGAACAGAGCTGGATAGGCGCTCTGTTGAATACATTTGGCTTAAATTTGGGAGGATGGGTACATTCACTACTAGAAAGTGTAGTGGTACTTGAAATTGTGATTGTGCTTCTTTGCTTATTGTATGTAGGTATTAGGCGTGTACTTAGTCAAACAAGTGATCGCATTTTTAGTGTCTTGAGCAGGAATTATGATAATCCTGTATTCGAAAACCCTCCAGCTTATGAAGAATAATCGAAATAGTTGATGAAGGTGAGAATGCATTGTCTAAGAATAGAAAAGCATTCTCAAAGGGGGGACATGTTAGAGATAGAATCAATTTTATAGGGGATTATACTAATACAATCAATACAGTCAATCTTAATAGGAGACTAACAGGATCAATTTTACAAGATGTTCTTTTCTGGGATGGGTACCAGGCTGATTCAACCTTTGCATACCGTGTTTTACCTAATAAGGGAATTGAGCATACCTTTATCTTATCAACCTAGCGTTTATCTTAGCCCAAATATGCTTAGAATGAGGAGAAATATATACAGTACCTCTGGAAAGTAAGCTAGTCAGCAGTTGTGCAATTATAGAGTAGTGCGCATGTGCCGCATCAAAAGGTGAAAAGGACAGAGGCGATGAAGACTACTTACTTCATCCTGAAGACCCCCTGAAAGACCACCAGAGGACACTGCGCATGATCAAAGTAGTTCCAAGGTGTTGCAATCGATGTTGCAATAAATGTTGAGCAACTGTTACATATTCTAATGATCCTAATGAATATATGAATATGTATGTGAATGGACTGCATAAATACTGTGTAACCTAAACTGACGATGGAAGCCAGTTTTGGGTGCGAACCCCTGGTTTCCCAGCGCTGAAATAAAGCACCGCATATAACTACGCCCGTGGTTATGTGTCCTGATTGCTAACATTTTGGCAACCCAGATGGGACCTCGCGGGCATTGCTGAGACGGCTCGCGTCTCGATCCTGCTCTGGCTAGCACCGAGGTATTCTTGGGGAGTGCGTCGGACGCGACCGGCTCTCTGCTGCTCACGACGGACCTCTGATTGGTAAGAAGGTGCTTTATCTGTTGTTTTACCTGGATTACTGGGTACCCATCTGGTCTGGTTCTGTTCTGGTCCTGTAGCCTGCTGGTCAGGCATCCGGTAGCCTGCCGGTCAGATGCGGCGAAAGCCACGCTCGGTTGGGCAGGGAGCTCCCGAGGTATTGCCTAGGCAGCCGTCCGTTAGACAGAGGGAAACCTCTGCAGGTTCGGCATCTGGTATCTGGTTATCTGGTTCTGGTTTTGCCTGTCTGGTTATCTGCGTGCACCTAGGGTCTGGTTACTTGTGCACACCTGGTCTGTTATTTGTGTTATTCAGGCTCACCACTTGGTCTGGTTATTTATCTGGTTGTCTGGGGTCGCCGGTTTCAACAGTGAATATAGATCATCGTTCTGGTAGTTTGACCTGTGTTCGCTGTTGAGACTGGTGATTTCAAAGTTATCCGTGCGTTATCTTTCTGTATTAACCCGTCTCTGCGTTACTCTTTTGTGTTGGTATGTGTGGTACAAAGATGTCACCATTAGACTGTTTGTTGAAACATTGGAAGGAGGCTGGATTTGCACAATCTATGAGTAAAAAGAAATTAGTTGAATATTGTACTCACTGGTGGCCTGAATATGACTTGCCTAATGAAGTACGTTGGCCACCGGAGGGTACTTTAGAACATGGAACTATTGTTGAATTAATGAGGTTTTGTCAAAGGGAAGGTAAATGGGATGAAGTACAGTATGTGGATCTCTTTTTCTATCTTGAACAAAACCAGGACTGGACGAAGGAATGTGGGTTAATGTTAGTCCAGAGGAACGGTATTAATGATAAATGTACGGGCTGTACGGTGGAAAAGAAATGCATAACGTGTTTGGCAGTAGAGAGCAGCCGCGGCAACGCTTCAGATCTGCCGTGTTTAGACGTTGCGCCTTCAGAAATTGATCCCTCTGCACCTAAACCCCTTAAACCCTCGGCACCTGTGCGTCTTACTGAAAGTGATATCGATTCCAGTGGGGATGAGGGGGCAGCAACCGGAGTAAAAGGAGTAACAACTACACCAATATCCCACAGAACTAGGAACAGAGAAAAGGAAGCCCAAAAGGGGGGTGAACCGTCAAATGTAATAGCACCCTTGAGACAGGCGGGTGAACCGTCAAATGTAATAGCACCCTTGAGACAGGCGGTAGGAGTCGGGGGAGAACCAGTTTATGTAAAAGTCCCATTTTCACCAGGAGATCTAATGATTTGGAAACAATCAGCTGGTCCTTACCGGGAAAACCCAGACAAGGTTGCAAGCATAATTAAGATGATAATTAAAACGCAGAATCCCGATTGGGATGATTTGCAGGTGATTCTTGACACATGAATGGATTCTACAGAAAAAGATATGGTTATACGGGTAGCAAGAGATAAAGTAAGAGAGGATATTCGGAATGGGGCTGTGGGCGGTAATGTTGATGAGAATTTCCCAAAAGAGGAACCCCGGTGGGATTATAATACTGGGGCTGGTCAGCTTCGCCTCCGGAGGTATCAGGACTGGTTATTAATTGGTGTTCAGACTGCTATGCCAAAACAAATGAATTGGTCAAAATTGTATAATGTTAGGCAGGAAAAGAATGAATCCCCTTCAGCTTTTTTAGAAAGATTGAAGGAAACTGCAAAAAGATATATGGATTTAGATATTGAAACGGAACAAGCAAGGGTCCAGTTGGCTTTGATCTTTTTGGGGGAGTCTCAGGATGATATTCGGGAGAAATTACAGAAACTGGAGGGGGCACAATTGCGAGATCTGGATGTTATGTTAGAAACAGCCTGGAAAGTTTATAATAATAGAGAAAAGGAGCAGTCGAGGCGTTCTCAGCAAGACTTGTTGGCTCTGGTCCAAGGGCAAGGCAGGGGAATAGGAATGGAAGCCCGCGGCAGGGGAGCTAGAGGCGGCCGAGGGCGCGGTTTTCGGAATGTTCAGGGAACTCCTCTGAGGCCTGTTGTAAAGCTTGGTATAAATCAATGTGCTTATTGTAAGGAGGGAGGACACTGGAAAAATGAGTGCCCGAATCGTCCGGGCCCTACGGGTCGGGTACCAAGCGCAGCAGGGAATGCAATACAAACTATGGTGTTGGGGGAGTATAATAACAACAGCTGACTATATGGCAGCACAGAAACAGATACCCAGAGTAAGGAACCCCTGGTGACGATACAAGTGGGGGATCAGGATGTGAGATTTTTTGGTGGACACAGGGGCTACTTATTCTGTGCTCAATTCTTTACAGGGAACAGTAAGTAATAAAAAGACGACGATTGTTGGTGCCACAGGGAAGGAAGAAGTACAGCCATTCCTACAACCCTTAGATCTGTGTTTTGGAGAAAAGGAGTTAACCCATGAGTTCTTATATGTTCCAGATCGTCCAGTTTCCCTTTTAGGACGGGACTTACTGACCAAATTGGATGCTGTAATAACATTCGAGAATGGAAACCTGGTAATGAAAATTCCAGAATCTAAGGTAGGACAAGTTTTGCTGTTAAAAGAAAACCCAGTAGCAGAGGTACCACAAGCTGTGGAGGAGGCAGTGATCCCCACGGTATGGGCGACTGACATACCTGGGAAATCGAAAATGGCCCAGCCCGTTAAAGTGGAACTGAAGGAAGATGCCAAGCCAGTACAGTTGAGGCAGTACCCACTGAAACTAGAAGCTAGGTTAGGAATAGTGCCTCTAATTGAAAAATTTTTGAGGTATGGAATTCTAGAGGAATGTGAATCAGAATATAATACTCCAATTTTTCCAGTAAAGAAGCCTGATGGTAGTTACCGATTAGTCCAAGATTTGCGGGCTGTAAACCAGATCACTAAGGACATTTATCCGGTATTTGTAAACCCATATACCTTGTTAACATCTGTGAAGGAGAAATAGAAATGGTTTACTGTACTTGATTTAAAAGATGCCTTCTTCTGCATACCCCTCGACCAGGAAAGCAAAAAATTGTTTGCCTTTGAATGGGAAAATCCACACAATGGAAGGAAAACTCAGTTAACCTGGACACGTCTTCCGCAAGGATTCAAGAATAGCCCAACGATTTTTGGAAATCAGTTGGCTAAGGAACTCGAGGAATGGACTACGAAAGGCCACATCATAATCCCTCGACAACGGTACCTGTTGCTACAATACGTAGACGACATTTTGATCGCGACTGAGACGCGAGAACTCTGCATCCAGGTAACGATTGAAATACTGAACCAATTGGGAATGAATGGGTACAAAGTATCGAAAAATAAAGCTCAAATTCTATCCGAGACTGTGATTTATTTAGGATGCGAGCTTTCTCAAGGACAGCAGAAAACACAAACCGTGTGCATGCTATCTGTGCTATTTCAGAACCACGAAACTTACATGAATTAAGATCCTTTTTAGGAATGACAGGATGGTGCAGGCTCTGGATCATGGACTATGGACTTACTGCCAAACCTTTATATGAGGCACAGAAGAATAAGACCTTAGTGTGGGGAAAGCCACAACGAGAGGCTTTCCAGAAATTGAAACCAGCTTTGATGCAGGCACCTGCCTTGGGTCTGCCAGACTTGAGCAAAGAGTTTCAGTTGTTTGTACATGAGCGACAAAGACTTGCCTTGGGGGTATTCACCCAACGACTGGGATCTTGGAAAAGACCTGTCGGCTATTTTTCTAAACAGCTAGATCCGGTAAGTGCTGGGTGGCCGGCGTGCTTACGGGCGGTAGCTGCTACAGTAATACTGATCCAGGAGGTCCGAAAACTAACTATGGGAAAAAGGATAGAAGTGTTTGTATCCCATATGGTGACAACAGTACTGGAACAAAAGGGGGGCCATTGGCTTTCCGCAAGCAGAATGATGAAATACCAGGTAATTCTGACAGAACAAGATGATGTTATTCTAAAAACTACTAACCTAATGAACCCTGCTGAGTTTTTGGGTGCAGGTACTGAAGAAGGAGACCTGGAACATGATTGCGTGGAAGTCATCGAATATACCCACGCAAGTCGCCCTGATTTGAAAGACACTCCGCTGGCAGAAACTGACTGGGAACTCTTTACTGATGGCAGTAGCTTTGTGGAGAACGGAATGCGGTATGCAGGATATGCCATCACTACTGCCAAGACAGTAATTGAGGCTAAGCCCTTACCATCAAACACCTCAGCACAAAAAGCGGAGTTAATCGCCTTAACCAGAGCATTGGAACTCAGCGAAAACAAGAAAGTTAATATATGGACTGATTCAAAATATGCTTTTGGAGTTGTTCATGTGCATGGAGCCCTTTGGAAAGAGCGGGGACTGCTCTCTTCACAAGGAACAAACATGAAGTACCAGCAGGAGATACTGAACCTGCTTAAGACCATTCAAAAGCCATCACAAGTTGCTGTAATGCACTGTAAAGCTCATCAAGGTGGAACATCAAAAATCATCGAGGGAAATCGGCTTGCTGATCAAACAGCTCGGTCAGTAGCACGGCAAGTAAGAACAATGGTGGGCCTTGTCTCCCAGAAGGTAAGAGCAATTGATTTATTACCTTCAGAACCACCTAAATATTCTACAGAAGATGAAAAATTGGCAAGTCTAGTAAGAGCCAGCAAAAATAATTCTGGGTGGTATGTAACCACCAACGGACAAGTTGTGGTACCAACCACTATTATGAGAGGAATACTTCAGACGGAACAACAGAAGTGTCACTGGGGTGCAGAAGCATTGGTGGCTTACCTAAGAAAACAAATTATCTCGGTCCAGATGTTAACAATGGCAAAGTCTATTACAGCTAAGTGTGAAATTTGCTTGAAAAATAATCCTTTAGTAAGAAGAAAAACAGAAATGGGGAAAATTAAGACAGGTGTACAACCTGGGGATTATTGGCAAATAGATTATGTAGAGCTCCCCAGAACCCGAGGATTCAGATATATACTAGTTGGGGTAGATACCTTTTCAGGATGGCCAGAAGCTTTCCCTTGTCGCACCAACCAAGCAAAAGAAACTGTAAAATGGTTACTAAAGGAAATAATCCCTAGATTTGGGGTACCACTGGGGATATCTTCCGACAGGGGACCACACTTTGTGGCACAATTAGTAAAAGAAACCAGCAGATGTTTGGGAATTAAATGGGAGTTACATACCCCATGGAGACCCCAGTCTAGTGGGCAAGTGGAGAAAATGAATCAAACTCTAAAAAGGCAACTTAGCAAGATCTGTCAGGAAGCAAAAATTCAATGGCCTCAGGCCTTGCCAATAGCATTGCTGCGCATTAGGATTAAACCTAGGAGTGGGATGTCAGTAAGTTCATACGAGATTTTGTATGGCAAACCATGTGAAGCACCAGACCCAAACCCAGAGGTACATGTGAAAGGTAATCAGGACTTGCACAATTATGTGTTGTCTCTTGGCAGGACATTGAATCGACTCAGATCCGCACCAGTGTGGAATCGCCCACTAGCGCTCGAGAATCCGGTACATGATATAGAGCCTGGAGACACGGTGTATATAAGAACCTGGAATGAAGAACCCTTAAAAGAGCGCTGGGATGGACCCTATCAAGTACTCCTGACTACATTCACCGCAGTCAAAGTTGCTGGAGTAGACTCCTGGATACATTATACCCGAGTGAAAAGAGTTCCAAGACTGTGGAAATCGCAGATAGTGGGTCCTACCACGCTCAAGATTACATCGCAATAATGTCTGGTTTTCATTACCGAATTGTGATTTTGGTTAGAGCGTTTGTACTTTTGAAAATTGGAGGGGGAAGTGCCACTCTATTCCACAAGGCCTCTGATAAACGGTGGGAAAATGGGACAATTCAAATGGGATTGCAAATTAGGCCACGAAGAGCAGTAAACAATAATGAAAGTACCCAGGTGCCACAGGTAGTACAAAGCGTACAGAATCAGGCAGAGAATCTGATGATAGGGCTAATTCGAGATTTTGCATTGACCCAGAATACCAGTAGCATCACTGCTTGCCTTCCAATTCCAAAATCGGCTGAAGATCCAATACAGTGGGGAATAATATCTACCACCTTACCAGAAGTAAATAAAACTAGTAAAATAGCATGTGAATCTCACACTAGAATAGAAGAAGTCCCAACTGAGCGATGGGTAAAAAGCGGACCCCAGACAGAAGTAATGACAATAGAAGATTGTATGAGACTCAGAGGAAAACTTGGTCCAGGTGCTGGGTGGAAAACCAAGTGCACCTATGAAAGCTGGACCAAAGAGACGGTAAATGAAAAGGTTGAACGGACTTACTGGGAATGCAAAGATCAAAATAGCAAAAATAGAACTGAATCATGGAATAACATGTGGACACTGAGTATTGTACAACAATACCAATATAGTGAAGCATTTCCATGGTGTGTACGGTGGTCCAATGTAACAGGAGGAACAACAGTACCATGGTGGAATTGTTCACAAGTAATAACCTGCCAGACAGATGTAAAAGAAATACCTCTGTCCATCATTAAAGTTGCAACAATTGCAGGTTGCATTTGTCAGAAACAATTGGATCCAAAGGAAGCAACCAAAATAGGCATTGATGGAGATAGAATTGATTGTAGAGGCGTTATAGGTAGTGTGGGACATCTGGTTTGGGCCTTAAGTGATGGGACCTGGACAACTCACCTACCAATAGGAGGACCAGTAAGGGAAATTACTCTGGGACTGCCGACCCTATGTCCTATTTGGAAAAAGTCACCCTTGAAAAATAGGCAAGAACTTCTACAGGTTAGGCACAAACGAGAGGTAGATGAAGATGTGTGGCACGAACCATCAAGCAGTGTCAAATTTGGCTGGGCACTAGAATCTTTCTTTGCACCAATTGCGGCCTACAGAAATAGAGAAATGATTGATAAATTGATTGGGCAAATGGATCGATTGGCTAGAATAACTAAAAAGGCTTTTCGGGAACTTAATATACAATTACAGGCTACGACTAAAATGACCTTGCAGAATAGAATGGCACTCGACATAATGTTACTGAAAGAAAATGGTGTCTGTGGATATTTGAAAGACAGAATTGATCGTTGCTGCATCCATATTCCAAACGTAACTTTGGAGGTCGAGAAGGACATTTCCCAACTGACCCAAACAGAGATGGAGCTGCAAAAAGAAAAGCAGGATGCAGAACAGAGCTGGATAGGCGCTCTGTTGAATACATTTGGCTTAAATTTGGGAGGATGGGTACATTCACTACTAGAAAGTGTAGTGGTACTTGAAATTGTGATTGTGCTTCTTTGCTTATTGTATGTAGGTATTAGGCGTGTACTTAGTCAAACAAGTGATCGCATTTTTAGTGTCTTGAGCAGGAATTATGATAATCCTGTATTCGAAAACCCTCCAGCTTATGAAGAATAATCGAAATAGTTGATGAAGGTGAGAATGCATTGTCTAAGAATAGAAAAGCATTCTCAAAGGGGGGACATGTTAGAGATAGAATCAATTTTATAGGGGATTATACTAATACAATCAATACAGTCAATCTTAATAGGAGACTAACAGGATCAATTTTACAAGATGTTCTTTTCTGGGATGGGTACCAGGCTGATTCAACCTTTGCATACCGTGTTTTACCTAATAAGGGAATTGAGCATACCTTTATCTTATCAACCTAGCGTTTATCTTAGCCCAAATATGCTTAGAATGAGGAGAAATATATACAGTACCTCTGGAAAGTAAGCTAGTCAGCAGTTGTGCAATTATAGAGTAGTGCGCATGTGCCGCATCAAAAGGTGAAAAGGACAGAGGCGATGAAGACTACTTACTTCATCCTGAAGACCCCCTGAAAGACCACCAGAGGACACTGCGCATGATCAAAGTAGTTCCAAGGTGTTGCAATCGATGTTGCAATAAATGTTGAGCAACTGTTACATATTCTAATGATCCTAATGAATATATGAATATGTATGTGAATGGACTGCATAAATACTGTGTAACCTAAACTGACAATGGAAGCCAGTTTTGGGTGCGAACCCCTGGTTTCCCAGCGCTGAAATAAAGCACCGCATATAACTACGCCCGTGGTTATGTGTCCTGATTGCTAACATTTTGGCAACCCAGATGGGACCTCGCGGGCATTGCTGAGACGGCTCGCGTCTCGATCCTGCTCTGGCTAGCACCGAGGTATTCTTGGGGAGTGCGTCGGACGCGACCGGCTCTCTGCTGCTCACGACGGACCTCTGATTGGTAAGAAGGTGCTTTATCTGTTGTTTTACCTGGATTACTGGGTACCCATCTGGTCTGGTTCTGTTCTGGTCCTGTAGCCTGCTGGTCAGGCATCCGGTAGCCTGCCAGTCAGATGCGGCGAAAGCCACGCTCGGTTGGGCAGGGAGCTCCCGAGGTATTGCCTAGGCAGCCGTCCGTTAGACAGAGGGAAACCTCTGCAGGTTCGGCATCTGGTATCTGGTTATCTGGTTCTGGTTTTGCCTGTCTGGTTATCTGCGTGCACCTAGGGTCTGGTTACTTGTGCACACCTGGTCTGTTATTTGTGTTATTCAGGCTCACCACTTGGTCTGGTTATTTATCTGGTTGTCTGGGGTCGCCGGTTTCAACAGTGAATATAGATCATCGTTCTGGTAGTTTGACCTGTGTTCGCTGTTGAGACTGGTGATTTCAAAGTTATCCGTGCGTTATCTTTCTGTATTAACCCGTCTCTGCGTTACTCTTTTGTGTTGGTATGTGTGGTACAAAGATGTCACCATTAGACTGTTTGTTGAAACATTGGAAGGAGGCTGGATTTACACAATCTATGAGTAAAAAGAAATTAGTTGAATATTGTACTCACTGGTGGCCTGAATATGACTTGCCTAATGAAGTACGTTGGCCACCGGAGGGTACTTTAGAACATGGAACTATTGTTGAATTAATGAGGTTTTGTCAAAGGGAAGGTAAATGGGATGAAGTACAGTATGTGGATCTCTTTTTCTATCTTGAACAAAACCAGGACTGGACGAAGGAATGTGGGTTAATGTTAGTCCAGAGGAACGGTATTAATGATAAATGTACGGGCTGTACGGTGGAAAAGAAATGCATAACGTGTTTGGCAGTAGAGAGCAGCCGCGGCAACGCTTCAGATCTGCCGTGTTTAGACGTTGCGCCTTCAGAAATTGATCCCTCTGCACCTAAACCCCTTAAACCCTCGGCACCTGTGCGTCTTACTGAAAGTGATATCGATTCCAGTGGGGATGAGGGGGCAGCAACCGGAGTAAAAGGAGTAACAACTACACCAATATCCCACAGAACTAGGAACAGAGAAAAGGAAGCCCAAAAGGGGGGTGAACCGTCAAATGTAATAGCACCCTTGAGACAGGCGGGTGAACCGTCAAATGTAATAGCACCCTTGAGACAGGCGGTAGGAGTCGGGGGAGAACCAGTTTATGTAAAAGTCCCATTTTCACCAAGAGATCTAATGATTTGGAAACAATCAACTGGTCCTTACCGGGAAAACCCAGACAAGGTTGCAAGCATAATTAAGATGATAATTAAAACGCAGAATCCCGATTGGGATGATTTGCAGGTGATTCTTGACACATGAATGGATTCTACAGAAAAAGATATGGTTATACGGGTAGCAAGAGATAAAGTAAGAGAGGATATTCGGAATGGAGCTGTGGGCAATAATGTTGATGAGAATTTCCCAAAAGAGGAACCCCGGTGGGATTATAATACTGGGGCTGGTCAGCTTCGCCTCCGGAGGTATCAGGACTGGTTATTAATTGGTGTTCAGACTGCTATGCCAAAACAAATGAATTGGTCAAAATTGTATAATGTTAGGCAGGAAAAGAATGAATCCCCTTCAGCTTTTTTAGAAAGATTGAAGGAAACTGCAAAAAGATATATGGATTTAGATATTGAAACGGAACAAGCAAGGGTCCAGTTGGCTTTGATCTTTTTGGGGGAGTCTCAGGATGATATTCGGGAGAAATTACAGAAACTGGAGGGGGCACAATTGCGAGATCTGGATGTTATGTTAGAAACAGCCTGGAAAGTTTATAATAATAGAGAAAAGGAGCAGTCGAGGCGTTCTCAGCAAGACTTGTTGGCTCTGGTCCAAGGGCAAGGCAGGGGAATAGGAATGGAAGCCCGCGGCAGGGGAGCTAGAGGCGGCCGAGGGCGCGGTTTTCGGAATGTTCAGGGAACTCCTCTGAGGCCTGTTGTAAAGCTTGGTATAAATCAATGTGCTTATTGTAAGGAGGGAGGACACTGGAAAAATGAATGCCCGAATCGTCCGGGCCCTACGGGTCGGGTACCAAGCGCAGCAGGGAATGCAATACAAACTGTGGTGTTGGGGGAGTATAATAACAACAGCTGACTATATGGCAGCACAGAAACAGATACCCAGAGTAAGGAACCCCTGGTGACGATACAAGTGGGGGATCAGGATGTGAGATTTTTTGGTGGACACAGGGGCTACTTATTCTGTGCTCAATTCTTTACAGGGAACAGTAAGTAATAAAAAGACGACGATTGTTGGTGCCACAGGGAAGGAAGAAGTACAGCCATTCCTACAACCCTTAGATCTGTGTTTTGGAGAAAAGGAGTTAACCCATGAGTTCTTATATGTTCCAGATCGTCCAGTTTCCCTTTTAGGACGGGACTTACTGACCAAATTGGATGCTGTAATAACATTCGAGAATGGAAACCTGGTAATGAAAATTCCAGAATCTAAGGTAGGACAAGTTTTGCTGTTAAAAGAAAACCCAGTAGCAGAGGTACCACAAGCTGTGGAGGAGGCAGTGATCCCCACGGTATGGGCGACTGACATACCTGGGAAATCGAAAATGGCCCAGCCCGTTAAAGTGGAACTGAAGGAAGATGCCAAGCCAGTACAGTTGAGGCAGTACCCACTGAAACTAGAAGCTAGGTTAGGAATAGTGCCTCTAATTGAAAAATTTTTGAGGTATGGAATTCTAGAGGAATGTGAATCAGAATATAATACTCCAATTTTTCCAGTAAAGAAGCCTGATGGTAGTTACCGATTAGTCCAAGATTTGCGGGCTGTAAACCAGATCACTAAGGACATTTATCCGGTATTTGTAAACCCATATACCTTGTTAACATCTGTGAAGGAGAAATAGAAATGGTTTACTGTACTTGATTTAAAAGATGCCTTCTTCTGCATACCCCTCGACCAGGAAAGCAAAAAATTGTTTGCCTTTGAATGGGAAAATCCACACAATGGAAGGAAAACTCAGTTAACCTGGACACGTCTTCCGCAAGGATTCAAGAATAGCCCAACGATTTTTGGAAATCAGTTGGCTAAGGAACTCGAGGAATGGACTACGAAAGGCCACATCATAATCCCTCGACAACGGTACCTGTTGCTACAATACGTAGACGACATTTTGATCGCGACTGAGACGCGAGAACTCTGCATCCAGGTAACGATTGAAATACTGAACCAATTGGGAATGAATGGGTACAAAGTATCGAAAAATAAAGCTCAAATTCTATCCGAGACTGTGATTTATTTAGGATGCGAGCTTTCTCAAGGACAGCAGAAAACACAAACCGTGTGCATGCTATCTGTGCTATTTCAGAACCACGAAACTTACATGAATTAAGATCCTTTTTAGGAATGACAGGATGGTGCAGGCTCTGGATCATGGACTATGGACTTACTGCCAAACCTTTATATGAGGCACAGAAGAATAAGACCTTAGTGTGGGGAAAGCCACAACGAGAGGCTTTCCAGAAATTGAAACCAGCTTTGATGCAGGCACCTGCCTTGGGTCTGCCAGACTTGAGCAAAGAGTTTCAGTTGTTTGTACATGAGCGACAAAGACTTGCCTTGGGGGTATTCACCCAACGACTGGGATCTTGGAAAAGACCTGTCGGCTATTTTTCTAAACAGCTAGATCCGGTAAGTGCTGGGTGGCCGGCGTGCTTACGGGCGGTAGCTGCTACAGTAATACTGATCCAGGAGGTCCGAAAACTAACTATGGGAAAAAGGATAGAAGTGTTTGTATCCCATATGGTGACAACAGTACTGGAACAAAAGGGGGGCCATTGGCTTTCCGCAAGCAGAATGATGAAATACCAGGTAATTCTGACAGAACAAGATGATGTTATTCTAAAAACTACTAACCTAATGAACCCTGCTGAGTTTTTGGGTGCAGGTACTGAAGAAGGAGACCTGGAACATGATTGCGTGGAAGTCATCGAATATACCCACGCAAGTCGCCCTGATTTGAAAGACACTCCGCTGGCAGAAACTGACTGGGAACTCTTTACTGATGGCAGTAGCTTTGTGGAGAACGGAATGCGGTATGCAGGATATGCCATCACTACTGCCAAGACAGTAATTGAGGCTAAGCCCTTACCATCAAACACCTCAGCACAAAAAGCGGAGTTAATCGCCTTAACCAGAGCATTGGAACTCAGCGAAAACAAGAAAGTTAATATATGGACTGATTCAAAATATGCTTTCGGAGTTGTTCATGTGCATGGAGCCCTTTGGAAAGAGCGGGGACTGCTCTCTTCACAAGGAACAAACATGAAGTACCAGCAGGAGATACTGAACCTGCTTAAGACCATTCAAAAGCCATCACAAGTTGCTGTAATGCACTGTAAAGCTCATCAAGGTGGAACATCAAAAATCATCGAGGGAAATCGGCTTGCTGATCAAACAGCTCGGTCAGTAGCACGGCAAGTAAGAACAATGGTGGGCCTTGTCTCCCAGAAGGTAAGAGCAATTGATTTATTACCTTCAGAACCACCTAAATATTCTACAGAAGATGAAAAATTGGCAAGTCTAGTAAGAGCCAGCAAAAATAATTCTGGGTGGTATGTAACCACCAACGGACAAGTTGTGGTACCAACCACTATTATGAGAGGAATACTTCAGACGGAACAACAGAAGTGTCACTGGGGTGCAGAAGCATTGGTAGCTTACCTAAGAAAACAAATTATCTCGGTCCAGATGTTAACAATGGCAAAGTCTATTACAGCTAAGTGTGAAATTTGCTTGAAAAATAATCCTTTAGTAAGAAGAAAAATAGAAATGGGGAAAATTAAGACAGGTGTACAACCTGGGGATTATTGGCAAATAGATTATGTAGAGCTCCCCAGAACCCGAGGATTCAGATATATACTAGTTGGGGTAGATACCTTTTCAGGATGGCCAGAAGCTTTCCCTTGTCGCACCAACCAAGCAAAAGAAACTGTAAAATGGTTACTAAAGGAAATAATCCCTAGATTTGGGGTACCACTGGGGATATCTTCCGATAGGGGACCACACTTTGTGGCACAATTAGTAAAAGAAACCAGCAGATGTTTGGGAATTAAATGGGAGTTACATAGCCCATGGAGACCCCAGTCTAGTGGGCAAGTGGAGAAAATGAATCAAACTCTAAAAAGGCAACTTAGCAAGATCTGTCAGGAAGCAAAAATTCAATGGCCTCAGGCCTTGCCAATAGCATTGCTGCGCATTAGGATTAAACCTAGGAGTGGGATGTCAGTAAGTTCATACGAGATTTTGTATGGCAAACCATGTGAAGCACCAGACCCAAACCCAGAGGTACATGTGAAAGGTAATCAGGACTTGCACAATTATGTGTTGTCTCTTGGCAGGACATTGAATCGACTCAGATCCGCACTAGTGTGGAATCGCCCACTAGCGCTCGAGAATCCGGTACATGATATAGAGCCTGGAGACACGGTGTATATAAGAACCTGGAATGAAGAACCCTTAAAAGAGCGCTGGGACGGACCCTATCAAGTACTCCTGACTACATTCACCGCAGTCAAAGTTGCTGGAGTAGACTCCTGGATACATTATACCCGAGTGAAAAGAGTTCCAAGACTGTGGAAATCGCAGATAGTGGGTCCTACCACGCTCAAGATTACATCGCAATAATGTCTGGTTTTCATTACCGAATTGTGATTTTGGTTAGAGCGTTTGTACTTTTGAAAATTGGAGGGGGAAGTGCCACTCTATTCCACAAGGCCTCTGATAAACGGTGGGAAAATGGGACAATTCAAATGGGATTGCAAATTAGGCCATGAAGAGCAGTAAACAATAATGAAAGTACCCAGGTGCCACAGGTAGTACAAAGCGTACAGAATCAGGCAGAGAATCTGATGATAGGGCTAATTCGAGATTTTGCATTGACCCAGAATACCAGTAGCATCACTGCTTGCCTTCCAATTCCAAAATCGGCTGAAGATCCAATACAGTGGGGAATAATATCTACCACCTTACCAGAAGTAAATAAAACTAGTAAAATAGCATGTGAATCTCACACTAGAATAGAAGAAGTCCCAACTGAGCGATGGGTAAAAAGCGGACCCCAGACAGAAGTAATGACAATAGAAGATTGTATGAGACTCAGAGGAAAACTTGGTCCAGGTGCTGGGTGGAAAACCAAGTGCACCTATGAAAGCTGGACCAAAGAGACGGTAAATGAAAAGGTTGAACGGACTTACTGGGAATGCAAAGATCAAAATAGCAAAAATAGAACTGAATCATGGAATAACATGTGGACACTGAGTATTGTACAACAATACCAATATAGTGAAGCATTTCCATGGTGTGTACGGTGGTCCAATGTAACAGGAGGAACAACAGTACCATGGTGGAATTGTTCACAAGTAATAACCTGCCAGACAGATGTAAAAGAAATACCTCTGTCCATCATTAAAGTTGCAACAATTGCAGGTTGCATTTGTCAGAAACAATTGGATCCAAAGGAAGCAACCAAAATAGGCATTGATGGAGATAGAATTGATTGTAGAGGCGTTATAGGTAGTGTGGGACATCTGGTTTGGGCCTTAAGTGATGGGACCTGGACAACTCACCTACCAATAGGAGGACCAGTAAGGGAAATTACTCTGGGACTGCCGACCCTATGTCCTATTTGGAAAAAGTCACCCTTGAAAAATAGGCAAGAACTTCTACAGGTTAGGCACAAACGAGAGGTAGATGAAGATGTGTGGCACGAACCATCAAGCAGTGTCAAATTTGGCTGGGCACTAGAATCTTTCTTTGCACCAATTGCGGCCTACAGAAATAGAGAAATGATTGATAAATTGATTGGGCAAATGGATCGATTGGCTAGAATAACTAAAAAGGCTTTTCGGGAACTTAATATACAATTACAGGCTACGACTAAAATGACCTTGCAGAATAGAATGGCACTCGACATAATGTTACTGAAAGAAAATGGTGTCTGTGGATATTTGAAAGACAGAATTGATCGTTGCTGCATCCATATTCCAAACGTAACTTTGGAGGTCGAGAAGGACATTTCCCAACTGACCCAAACAGAGATGGAGCTGCAAAAAGAAAAGCAGGATGCAGAACAGAGCTGGATAGGCGCTCTGTTGAATACATTTGGCTTAAATTTGGGAGGATGGGTACATTCACTACTAGAAAGTGTAGTGGTACTTGAAATTGTGATTGTGCTTCTTTGCTTATTGTATGTAGGTATTAGGCGTGTACTTAGTCAAACAAGTGATCGCATTTTTAGTGTCTTGAGCAGGAATTATGATAATCCTGTATTCGAAAACCCTCCAGCTTATGAAGAATAATCGAAATAGTTGATGAAGGTGAGAATGCATTGTCTAAGAATAGAAAAGCATTCTCAAAGGGGGGACATGTCAGAGATAGAATCAATTTTATAGGGGATTATACTAATACAATCAATACAGTCAATCTTAATAGGAGACTAACAGGATCAATTTTACAAGATGTTCTTTTCTGGGATGGGTACCAGGCTGATTCAACCTTTGCATACCGTGTTTTACCTAATAAGGGAATTGAGCATACCTTTATCTTATCAACCTAGCGTTTATCTTAGCCCAAATATGCTTAGAATGAGGAGAAATATATACAGTACCTCTGGAAAGTAAGCTAGTCAGCAGTTGTGCAATTATAGAGTAGTGCGCATGTGCCGCATCAAAAGGTGAAAAGGACAGAGGCGATGAAGACTACTTACTTCATCCTGAAGACCCCCTGAAAGACCACCAGAGGACACTGCGCATGATCAAAGTAGTTCCAAGGTGTTGCAATCGATGTTGCAATAAATGTTGAGCAACTGTTACATATTCTAATGATCCTAATGAATATATGAATATGTATGTGAATGGACTGCATAAATACTGTGTAACCTAAACTGACGATGGAAGCCAGTTTTGGGTGCGAACCCCTGGTTTCCCAGCGCTGAAATAAAGCACCGCATATAACTACGCCCGTGGTTATGTGTCCTGATTGCTAACATTTTGGCAACCCAGATGGGACCTCGCGGGCATTGCTGAGACGGCTCGCGTCTCGATCCTGCTCTGGCTAGCACCGAGGTATTCTTGGGGAGTGCGTCGGACGCGACCGGCTCTCTGCTGCTCACGACGGACCTCTGATTGGTAAGAAGGTGCTTTATCTGTTGTTTTACCTGGATTACTGGGTACCCATCTGGTCTGGTTCTGTTCTGGTCCTGTAGCCTGCTGGTCAGGCATCCGGTAGCCTGCCGGTCAGATGCGGCGAAAGCCACGCTCGGTTGGGCAGGGAGCTCCCGAGGTATTGCCTAGGCAGCCGTCCGTTAGACAGAGGGAAACCTCTGCAGGTTCGGCATCTGGTATCTGGTTATCTGGTTCTGGTTTTGCCTGTCTGGTTATCTGCGTGCACCTAGGGTCTGGTTACTTGTGCACACCTGGTCTGTTATTTGTGTTATTCAGGCTCACCACTTGGTCTGGTTATTTATCTGGTTGTCTGGGGTCGCCGGTTTCAACAGTGAATATAGATCATCGTTCTGGTAGTTTGACCTGTGTTCGCTGTTGAGACTGGTGATTTCAAAGTTATCCGTGCGTTATCTTTCTGTATTAACCCGTCTCTGCGTTACTCTTTTGTGTTGGTATGTGTGGTACAAAGATGTCACCATTAGACTGTTTGTTGAAACATTGGAAGGAGGCTGGATTTGCACAATCTATGAGTAAAAAGAAATTAGTTGAATATTGTACTCACTGGTGGCCTGAATATGACTTGCCTAATGAAGTACGTTGGCCACCGGAGGGTACTTTAGAACATGGAACTATTGTTGAATTAATGAGGTTTTGTCAAAGGGAAGGTAAATGGGATGAAGTACAGTATGTGGATCTCTTTTTCTATCTTGAACAAAACCAGGACTGGACGAAGGAATGTGGGTTAATGTTAGTCCAGAGGAACGGTATTAATGATAAATGTACGGGCTGTACGGTGGAAAAGAAATGCATAACGTGTTTGGCAGTAGAGAGCAGCCGCGGCAACGCTTCAGATCTGCCGTGTTTAGACGTTGCGCCTTCAGAAATTGATCCCTCTGCACCTAAACCCCTTAAACCCTCGGCACCTGTGCGTCTTACTGAAAGTGATATCGATTCCAGTGGGGATGAGGGGGCAGCAACCGGAGTAAAAGGAGTAACAACTACACCAATATCCCACAGAACTAGGAACAGAGAAAAGGAAGCCCAAAAGGGGGGTGAACCGTCAAATGTAATAGCACCCTTGAGACAGGCGGGTGAACCGTCAAATGTAATAGCACCCTTGAGACAGGCGGTAGGAGTCGGGGGAGAACCAGTTTATGTAAAAGTCCCATTTTCACCAGGAGATCTAATGATTTGGAAACAATCAGCTGGTCCTTACCGGGAAAACCCAGACAAGGTTGCAAGCATAATTAAGATGATAATTAAAACGCAGAATCCCGATTGGGATGATTTGCAGGTGATTCTTGACACATGAATGGATTCTACAGAAAAAGATATGGTTATACGGGTAGCAAGAGATAAAGTAAGAGAGGATATTCGGAATGGGGCTGTGGGCGGTAATGTTGATGAGAATTTCCCAAAAGAGGAACCCCGGTGGGATTATAATACTGGGGCTGGTCAGCTTCGCCTCCGGAGGTATCAGGACTGGTTATTAATTGGTGTTCAGACTGCTATGCCAAAACAAATGAATTGGTCAAAATTGTATAATGTTAGGCAGGAAAAGAATGAATCCCCTTCAGCTTTTTTAGAAAGATTGAAGGAAACTGCAAAAAGATATATGGATTTAGATATTGAAACGGAACAAGCAAGGGTCCAGTTGGCTTTGATCTTTTTGGGGGAGTCTCAGGATGATATTCGGGAGAAATTACAGAAACTGGAGGGGGCACAATTGCGAGATCTGGATGTTATGTTAGAAACAGCCTGGAAAGTTTATAATAATAGAGAAAAGGAGCAGTCGAGGCGTTCTCAGCAAGACTTGTTGGCTCTGGTCCAAGGGCAAGGCAGGGGAATAGGAATGGAAGCCCGCGGCAGGGGAGCTAGAGGCGGCCGAGGGCGCGGTTTTCGGAATGTTCAGGGAACTCCTCTGAGGCCTGTTGTAAAGCTTGGTATAAATCAATGTGCTTATTGCAAGGAGGGAGGACACTGGAAAAATGAATGCCCGAATCGTCCGGGCCCTACGGGTCGGGTACCAAGCGCAGCAGGGAATGCAATACAAACTATGGTGTTGGGGGAGTATAATAACAACAGCTGACTATATGGCAGCACAGAAACAGATACCCAGAGTAAGGAACCCCTGGTGACGATACAAGTGGGGGATCAGGATGTGAGATTTTTTGGTGGACACAGGGGCTACTTATTCTGTGCTCAATTCTTTACAGGGAACAGTAAGTAATAAAAAGACGACGATTGTTGGTGCCACAGGGAAGGAAGAAGTACAGCCATTCCTACAACCCTTAGATCTGTGTTTTGGAGAAAAGGAGTTAACCCATGAGTTCTTATATGTTCCAGATCGTCCAGTTTCCCTTTTAGGACGGGACTTACTGACCAAATTGGATGCTGTAATAACATTCGAGAATGGAAACCTGGTAATGAAAATTCCAGAATCTAAGGTAGGACAAGTTTTGCTGTTAAAAGAAAACCCAGTAGCAGAGGTACCACAAGCTGTGGAGGAGGCAGTGATCCCCACGGTATGGGCGACTGACATACCTGGGAAATCGAAAACGGCCCAGCCCGTTAAAGTGGAACTGAAGGAAGATGCCAAGCCAGTACAGTTGAGGCAGTACCCACTGAAACTAGAAGCTAGGTTAGGAATAGTGCCTCTAATTGAAAAATTTTTGAGGTATGGAATTCTAGAGGAATGTGAATCAGAATATAATACTCCAATTTTTCCAGTAAAGAAGCCTGATGGTAGTTACCGATTAGTCCAAGATTTGCGGGCTGTAAACCAGATCACTAAGGACATTTATCCGGTATTTGTAAACCCATATACCTTGTTAACATCTGTGAAGGAGAAATAGAAATGGTTTACTGTACTTGATTTAAAAGATGCCTTCTTCTGCATACCCCTCGACCAGGAAAGCAAAAAATTGTTTGCCTTTGAATGGGAAAATCCACACAATGGAAGGAAAACTCAGTTAACCTGGACACGTCTTCCGCAAGGATTCAAGAATAGCCCAACTATTTTTGGAAATCAGTTGGCTAAGGAACTCGAGGAATGGACTACGAAAGGCCACATCATAATCCCTCGACAACGGTACCTGTTGCTACAATACGTAGACGACATTTTGATCGCGACTGAGACGCGAGAACTCTGCATCCAGGTAACGATTGAAATACTGAACCAATTGGGAATGAATGGGTACAAAGTATCGAAAAATAAAGCTCAAATTCTATCCGAGACTGTGATTTATTTAGGATGCGAGCTTTCTCAAGGACAGCAGAAAACACAAACCGTGTGCATGCTATCTGTGCTATTTCAGAACCACGAAACTTACATGAATTAAGATCCTTTTTAGGAATGACAGGATGGTGCAGGCTCTGGATCATGGACTATGGACTTACTGCCAAACCTTTATATGAGGCACAGAAGAATAAGACCTTAGTGTGGGGAAAGCCACAACGAGAGGCTTTCCAGAAATTGAAACCAGCTTTGATGCAGGCACCTGCCTTGGGTCTGCCAGACTTGAGCAAAGAGTTTCAGTTGTTTGTACATGAGCGACAAAGACTTGCCTTGGGGGTATTCACCCAACGACTGGGATCTTGGAAAAGACCTGTCGGCTATTTTTCTAAACAGCTAGATCCGGTAAGTGCTGGGTGGCCGGCGTGCTTACGGGCGGTAGCTGCTACAGTAATACTGATCCAGGAGGTCCGAAAACTAACTATGGGAAAAAGGATAGAAGTGTTTGTATCCCATATGGTGACAACAGTACTGGAACAAAAGGGGGGCCATTGGCTTTCCGCAAGCAGAATGATGAAATACCAGGTAATTCTGACAGAACAAGATGATGTTATTCTAAAAACTACTAACCTAATGAACCCTGCTGAGTTTTTGGGTGCAGGTACTGAAGAAGGAGACCTGGAACATGATTGCGTGGAAGTCATCGAATATACCCACGCAAGTCGCCCTGATTTGAAAGACACTCCGCTGGCAGAAACTGACTGGGAACTCTTTACTGATGGCAGTAGCTTTGTGGAGAACGGAATGCGGTATGCAGGATATGCCATCACTACTGCCAAGACAGTAATTGAGGCTAAGCCCTTACCATCAAACACCTCAGCACAAAAAGCGGAGTTAATCGCCTTAACCAGAGCATTGGAACTCAGCGAAAACAAGAAAGTTAATATATGGACTGATTCAAAATATGCTTTTGGAGTTGTTCATGTGCATGGAGCCCTTTGGAAAGAGCGGGGACTGCTCTCTTCACAAGGAACAAACATGAAGTACCAGCAGGAGATACTGAACCTGCTTAAGACCATTCAAAAGCCATCACAAGTTGCTGTAATGCACTGTAAAGCTCATCAAGGTGGAACATCAAAAATCATCGAGGGAAATCGGCTTGCTGATCAAACAGCTCGGTCAGTAGCACGGCAAGTAAGAACAATGGTGGGCCTTGTCTCCCAGAAGGTAAGAGCAATTGATTTATTACCTTCAGAACCACCTAAATATTCTACAGAAGATGAAAAATTGGCAAGTCTAGTAAGAGCCAGCAAAAATAATTCTGGGTGGTATGTAACCACCAACGGACAAGTTGTGGTACCAACCACTATTATGAGAGGAATACTTCAGACGGAACAACAGAAGTGTCACTGGGGTGCAGAAGCATTGGTGGCTTACCTAAGAAAACAAATTATCTCGGTCCAGATGTTAACAATGGCAAAGTCTATTACAGCTAAGTGTGAAATTTGCTTGAAAAATAATCCTTTAGTAAGAAGAAAAACAGAAATGGGGAAAATTAAGACAGGTGTACAACCTGGGGATTATTGGCAAATAGATTATGTAGAGCTCCCCAGAACCCGAGGATTCAGATATATACTAGTTGGGGTAGATACCTTTTCAGGATGGCCAGAAGCTTTCCCTTGTCGCACCAACCAAGCAAAAGAAACTGTAAAATGGTTACTAAAGGAAATAATCCCTAGATTTGGGGTACCACTGGGGATATCTTCCGACAGGGGACCACACTTTGTGGCACAATTAGTAAAAGAAATCAGCAGATGTTTGGGAATTAAATGGGAGTTACATAGCCCATGGAGACCCCAGTCTAGTGGGCAAGTGGAGAAAATGAATCAAACTCTAAAAAGGCAACTTAGCAAGATCTGTCAGGAAGCAAAAATTCAATGGCCTCAGGCCTTGCCAATAGCATTGCTGCGCATTAGGATTAAACCTAGGAGTGGGATGTCAGTAAGTTCATACGAGATTTTGTATGGCAAACCATGTGAAGCACCAGACCCAAACCCAGAGGTACATGTGAAAGGTAATCAGGACTTGCACAATTATGTGTTGTCTCTTGGCAGGACATTGAATCGACTCAGATCCGCACTAGTGTGGAATCGCCCACTAGCGCTCGAGAATCCGGTACATGATATAGAGCCTGGAGACACGGTGTATATAAGAACCTGGAATGAAGAACCCTTAAAAGAGCGCTGGGACGGACCCTATCAAGTACTCCTGACTACATTCACCGCAGTCAAAGTTGCTGGAGTAGACTCCTGGATACATTATACCCGAGTGAAAAGAGTTCCAAGACTGTGGAAATCGCAGATAGTGGGTCCTACCACGCTCAAGATTACATCGCAATAATGTCTGGTTTTCATTACCGAATTGTGATTTTGGTTAGAGCGTTTGTACTTTTGAAAATTGGAGGGGGAAGTGCCACTCTATTCCACAAGGCCTCTGATAAACGGTGGGAAAATGGGACAATTCAAATGGGATTGCAAATTAGGCCACGAAGAGCAGTAAACAATAATGAAAGTACCCAGGTGCCACAGGTAGTACAAAGCGTACAGAATCAGGCAGAGAATCTGATGATAGGGCTAATTCGAGATTTTGCATTGACCCAGAATACCAGTAGCATCACTGCTTGCCTTCCAATTCCAAAATCGGCTGAAGATCCAATACAGTGGGGAATAATATCTACCACCTTACCAGAAGTAAATAAAACTAGTAAAATAGCATGTGAATCTCACACTAGAATAGAAGAAGTCCCAACTGAGCGATGGGTAAAAAGCGGACCCCAGACAGAAGTAATGACAATAGAAGATTGTATGAGACTCAGAGGAAAACTTGGTCCAGGTGCTGGGTGGAAAACCAAGTGCACCTATGAAAGCTGGACCAAAGAGACGGTAAATGAAAAGGTTGAACGGACTTACTGGGAATGCAAAGATCAAAATAGCAAAAATAGAACTGAATCATGGAATAACATGTGGACACTGAGTATTGTACAACAATACCAATATAGTGAAGCATTTCCATGGTGTGTACGGTGGTCCAATGTAACAGGAGGAACAACAGTACCGTGGTGGAATTGTTCACAAGTAATAACCTGCCAGACAGATGTAAAAGAAATACCTCTGTCCATCATTAAAGTTGCAACAATTGCAGGTTGCATTTGTCAGAAACAATTGGATCCAAAGGAAGCAACCAAAATAGGCATTGATGGAGATAGAATTGATTGTAGAGGCGTTATAGGTAGTGTGGGACATCTGGTTTGGGCCTTAAGTGATGGGACCTGGACAACTCACCTACCAATAGGAGGACCAGTAAGGGAAATTACTCTGGGACTGCCGACCCTATGTCCTATTTGGAAAAAGTCACCCTTGAAAAATAGGCAAGAACTTCTACAGGTTAGGCACAAACGAGAGGTAGATGAAGATGTGTGGCACGAACCATCAAGCAGTGTCAAATTTGGCTGGGCACTAGAATCTTTCTTTGCACCAATTGCGGCCTACAGAAATAGAGAAATGATTGATAAATTGATTGGGCAAATGGATCGATTGGCTAGAATAACTAAAAAGGCTTTTCGGGAACTTAATATACAATTACAGGCTACGACTAAAATGACCTTGCAGAATAGAATGGCACTCGACATAATGTTACTGAAAGAAAATGGTGTCTGTGGATATTTGAAAGACAGAATTGATCGTTGCTGCATCCATATTCCAAACGTAACTTTGGAGGTCGAGAAGGACATTTCCCAACTGACCCAAACAGAGATGGAGCTGCAAAAAGAAAAGCAGGATGCAGAACAGAGCTGGATAGGCGCTCTGTTGAATACATTTGGCTTAAATTTGGGAGGATGGGTACATTCACTACTAGAAAGTGTAGTGGTACTTGAAATTGTGATTGTGCTTCTTTGCTTATTGTATGTAGGTATTAGGCGTGTACTTAGTCAAACAAGTGATCGCATTTTTAGTGTCTTGAGCAGGAATTATGATAATCCTGTATTCGAAAACCCTCCAGCTTATGAAGAATAATCGAAATAGTTGATGAAGGTGAGAATGCATTGTCTAAGAATAGAAAAGCATTCTCAAAGGGGGGACATGTTAGAGATAGAATCAATTTTACAGGGGATTATACTAATACAATCAATACAGTCAATCTTAATAGGAGACTAACAGGATCAATTTTACAAGATGTTCTTTTCTGGGATGGGTACCAGGCTGATTCAACCTTTGCATACCGTGTTTTACCTAATAAGGGAATTGAGCATACCTTTATCTTATCAACCTAGCGTTTATCTTAGCCCAAATATGCTTAGAATGAGGAGAAATATATACAGTACCTCTGGAAAGTAAGCTAGTCAGCAGTTGTGCAATTATAGAGTAGTGCGCATGTGCCGCATCAAAAGGTGAAAAGGACAGAGGCGATGAAGACTACTTACTTCATCCTGAAGACCCCCTGAAAGACCACCAGAGGACACTGCGCATGATCAAAGTAGTTCCAAGGTGTTGCAATTGATGTTGCAATAAATGTTGAGCAACTGTTACATATTCTAATGATCCTAATGAATATATGAATATGTATGTGAATGGACTGCATAAACACTGTGTAACCTAAACTGACGATGGAAGCCAGTTTTGGGTGCGAACCCCTGGTTTCCCAGCGCTGAAATAAAGCACCGCATATAACTACGCCCGTGGTTATGTGTCCTGATTGCTAACATTTTGGCAACCCAGATGGGACCTCGCGGGCATTGCTGAGACGGCTCGCGTCTCGATCCTGCTCTGGCTAGCACCGAGGTATTCTTGGGGAGTGCGTCGGACGCGACCGGCTCTCTGCTGCTCACGATGGACCTCTGATTGGTAAGAAGGTGCTTTATCTGTTGTTTTACCTGGATTACTGTGTACCCATCTGGTCTGGTTCTGTTCTGGTCCTGTAGCCTGCTGGTCAGGCATCCGGTAGCCTGCCGGTCAGATGCGGCGAAAGCCACGCTCGGTTGGGCAGGGAGCTCCCGAGGTATTGCCTAGGCAGCCGTCCGTTAGACAGAGGGAAACCTCTGCAGGTTCGGCATCTGGTATCTGGTTATCTGGTTCTGGTTTTGCCTGTCTGGTTTTCTGCGTGCACCTAGGGTCTGGTTACTTGTGCACACCTGGTCTGTTATTTGTGTTATTCAGGCTCACCACTTGGTCTGGTTATTTATCTGGTTGTCTGGGGTCGCCGGTTTCAACAGTGAATATAGATCATCGTTCTGGTAGTTTGACCTGTGTTCGCTGTTGAGACTGGTGATTTCAAAGTTATCCGTGCGTTATCTTTCTGTATTAACCCGTCTCTGCGTTACTCTTTTGTGTTGGTATGTGTGGTACAAAGATGTCACCATTAGACTGTTTGTTGAAACATTGGAAGGAGGCTGGATTTGCACAATCTATGAGTAAAAAGAAATTAGTTGAATATTGTACTCACTGGTGGCCTGAATATGACTTGCCTAATGAAGTACGTTGGCCACCGGAGGGTACTTTAGAACATGGAACTATTGTTGAATTAATGAGGTTTTGTCAAAGGGAAGGTAAATGGGATGAAGTACAGTATGTGGATCTCTTTTTCTATCTTGAACAAAACCAGGACTGGACGAAGGAATGTGGGTTAATGTTAGTCCAGAGGAACAGTATTAATGATAAATGTACGGGCTGTACGGTGGAAAAGAAATGCATAACGTGTTTGGCAGTAGAGAGCAGCCGCGGCAACGCTTCAGATCTGCCGTGTTTAGACGTTGCGCCTTCAGAAATTGATCCCTCTGCACCTAAACCCCTTAAACCCTCGGCACCTGTGCGTCTTACTGAAAGTGATATCGATTCCAGTGGGGATGAGGGGGCAGCAACCGGAGTAAAAGGAGTAACAACTACACCAATATCCCACAGAACTAGGAACAGAGAAAAGGAAGCCCAAAAGGGGGGTGAACCGTCAAATGTAATAGCACCCTTGAGACAGGCGGGTGAACCGTCAAATGTAATAGCACCCTTGAGACAGGCGGTAGGAGTCGGGGGAGAACCAGTTTATGTAAAAGTCCCATTTTCACCAGGAGATCTAATGATTTGGAAACAATCAGCTGGTCCTTACCAGGAAAACCCAGACAAGGTTGCAAGCATAATTAAGATGATAATTAAAACGCAGAATCCCGATTGGGATGATTTGCAGGTGATTCTTGACACATGAATGGATTCTACAGAAAAAGATATGGTTATACGGGTAGCAAGAGATAAAGTAAGAGAGGATATTCGGAATGGGGCTGTGGGCGGTAATCTTGATGAGAATTTCCCAAAAGAGGAACCCCGGTGGGATTATAATACTGGGGCTGGTCAGCTTCGCCTCCGGAGGTATCAGGACTGGTTATTAATTGGTGTTCAGACTGCTATGCCAAAACAAATGAATTGGTCAAAATTGTATAATGTTAGGCAGGAAAAGAATGAATCCCCTTCAGCTTTTTTAGAAAGATTGAAGGAAACTGCAAAAAGATATATGGATTTAGATATTGAAACGGAACAAGCAAGGGTCCAGTTGGCTTTGATCTTTTTGGGGGAGTCTCAGGATGATATTCGGGAGAAATTACAGAAACTGGAGGGGGCACAATTGCGAGATCTGGATGTTATGTTAGAAACAGCCTGGAAAGTTTATAATAATAGAGAAAAGGAGCAGTCGAGGCGTTCTCAGCAAGACTTGTTGGCTCTGGTCCAAGGGCAAGGCAGGGGAATAGGAATGGAAGCCCGCGGCAGGGGAGCTAGAGGCGGCCGAGGGCGCGGTTTTCGGAATGTTCAGGGAACTCCTCTGAGGCCTGTTGTAAAGCTTGGTATAAATCAATGTGCTTATTGTAAGGAGGGAGGACACTGGAAAAATGAATGCCCGAATCGTCCGGGCCCTACGGGTCGGGTACCAAGCGCAGCAGGGAATGCAATACAAACTGTGGTGTTGGGGGAGTATAATAACAACAGCTGACTATATGGCAGCACAGAAACAGATACCCAGAGTAAGGAACCCCTGGTGACGATACAAGTGGGGGATCAGGATGTGAGATTTTTTGGTGGACACAGGGGCTACTTATTCTGTGCTCAATTCTTTACAGGGAACAGTAAGTAATAAAAAGACGACGATTGTTGGTGCCACAGGGAAGGAAGAAGTACAGCCATTCCTACAACCCTTAGATCTGTGTTTTGGAGAAAAGGAGTTAACCCATGAGTTCTTATATGTTCCAGATCGTCCAGTTTCCCTTTTAGGACGGGACTTACTGACCAAATTGGATGCTGTAATAACATTCGAGAATGGAAACCTGGTAATGAAAATTCCAGAATCTAAGGTAGGACAAGTTTTGCTGTTAAAAGAAAACCCAGTAGCAGAGGTACCACAAGCTGTGGAGGAGGCAGTGATCCCCACGGTATGGGCGACTGACATACCTGGGAAATCGAAAACGGCCCAGCCCGTTAAAGTGGAACTGAAGGAAGATGCCAAGCCAGTACAGTTGAGGCAGTACCCACTGAAACTAGAAGCTAGGTTAGGAATAGTGCCTCTAATTGAAAAATTTTTGAGGTATGGAATTCTAGAGGAAAGTGAATCAGAATATAATACTCCAATTTTTCCAGTAAAGAAGCCTGATGGTAGTTACCGATTAGTCCAAGATTTGCGGGCTGTAAACCAGATCACTAAGGACATTTATTCGGTATTTGTAAACCCATATACCTTGTTAACATCTGTGAAGGAGAAATAGAAATGGTTTACTGTACTTGATTTAAAAGATGCCTTCTTCTGCATACCCCTCGACCAGGAAAGCAAAAAATTGTTTGCCTTTGAATGGGAAAATCCACACAATGGAAGGAAAACTCAGTTAACCTGGACACGTCTTCCGCAAGGATTCAAGAATAGCCCAACAATTTTTGGAAATCAGTTGGCTAAGGAACTCGAGGAATGGACTACGAAAGGCCACATCATAATCCCTCGACAACGGTACCTGTTGCTACAATACGTAGACGACATTTTGATCGCGACTGAGACGCGAGAACTCTGCATCCAGGTAACGATTGAAATACTGAACCAATTGGGAATGAATGGGTACAAAGTATCGAAAAATAAAGCTCAAATTCTATCCGAGACTGTGATTTATTTAGGATGCGAGCTTTCTCAAGGACAGCAGAAAACACAAACCGTGTGCATGCTATCTGTGCTATTTCAGAACCACGAAACTTACATGAATTAAGATCCTTTTTAGGAATGACAGGATGGTGCAGGCTCTGGATCATGGACTATGGACTTACTGCCAAACCTTTATATGAGGCACAGAAGAATAAGACCTTAGTGTGGGGAAAGCCACAACGAGAGGCTTTCCAGAAATTGAAACCAGCTTTGATGCAGGCACCTGTCTTGGGTCTGCCAGACTTGAGCAAAGAGTTTCAGTTGTTTGTACATGAGCGACAAAGACTTGCCTTGGGGGTATTCACCCAACGACTGGGATCTTGGAAAAGACCTGTCGGCTATTTTTCTAAACAGCTAGATCTGGTAAGTGCTGGGTGGCCGGCGTGCTTACGGGCGGTAGCTGCTACAGTAATACTGATCCAGGAGGTCCGAAAACTAACTATGGGAAAAAGGATAGAAGTGTTTGTATCCCATATGGTGACAACAGTACTGGAACAAAAGGGGGGCCATTGGCTTTCCGCAAGCAGAATGATGAAATACCAGGTAATTCTGACAGAACAAGATGATGTTATTCTAAAAACTACTAACCTAATGAACCCTGCTGAGTTTTTGGGTGCAGGTACTGAAGAAGGAGACCTGGAACATGATTGCGTGGAAGTCATCGAATATACCCACGCAAGTCGCCCTGATTTGAAAGACACTCCGCTGGCAGAAACTGACTGGGAACTCTTTACTGATGGCAGTAGCTTTGTGGAGAACGGAATGCGGTATGCAGGATATGCCATCACTACTGCCAAGACAGTAATTGAGGCTAAGCCCTTACCATCAAACACCTCAGCACAAAAAGCGGAGTTAATCGCCTTAACCAGAGCATTGGAACTCAGCGAAAACAAGAAAGTTAATATATGGACTGATTCAAAATATGCTTTCGGAGTTGTTCATGTGCATGGAGCCCTTTGGAAAGAGCGGGGACTGCTCTCTTCACAAGGAACAAACATGAAGTACCAGCAGGAGATACTGAACCTGCTTAAGACCATTCAAAAGCCATCACAAGTTGCTGTAATGCACTGTAAAGCTCATCAAGGTGGAACATCAAAAATCATCGAGGGAAATCGGCTTGCTGATCAAACAGCTCGGTCAGTAGCACGGCAAGTAAGAACAATGGTGGGCCTTGTCTCCCAGAAGGTAAGAGCAATTGATTTATTACCTTCAGAACCACCTAAATATTCTACAGAAGATGAAAAATTGGCAAGTCTAGTAAGAGCCAGCAAAAATAATTCTGGGTGGTATGTAACCACCAACGGACAAGTTGTGGTACCAACCACTATTATGAGAGGAATACTTCAGACGGAACAACAGAAGTGTCACTGGGGTGCAGAAGCATTGGTGGCTTACCTAAGAAAACAAATTATCTCGGTCCAGATGTTAACAATGGCAAAGTCTATTACAGCTAAGTGTGAAATTTGCTTGAAAAATAATCCTTTAGTAAGAAGAAAAACAGAAATGGGGAAAATTAAGACAGGTGTACAACCTGGGGATTATTGGCAAATAGATTATGTAGAGCTCCCCAGAACCCGAGGATTCAGGTATATACTAGTTGGGGTAGATACCTTTTCAGGATGGCCAGAAGCTTTCCCTTGTCGCACCAACCAAGCAAAAGAAACTGTAAAATGGTTACTAAAGGAAATAATCCCTAGATTTGGGGTACCACTGGGGATATCTTCCGATAGGGGACCACACTTTGTGGCACAATTAGTAAAAGAAACCAGCAGATGTTTGGGAATTAAATGGGAGTTACATACCCCATGGAGACCCCAGTCTAGTGGGCAAGTGGAGAAAATGAATCAAACTCTAAAAAGGCAACTTAGCAAGATCTGTCAGGAAGCAAAAATTCAATGGCCTCAGGCCTTGCCAATAGCATTGCTGCGCATTAGGATTAAACCTAGGAGTGGGATGTCAGTAAGTTCATACGAGATTTTGTATGGCAAACCATGTGAAGCACCAGACCCAAACCCAGAGGTACATGTGAAAGGTAATCAGGACTTGCACAATTATGTGTTGTCTCTTGGCAGGACATTGAATCGACTCAGATCCGCACTAGTGTGGAATCGCCCACTAGCGCTCGAGAATCCGGTACATGATATAGAGCCTGGAGACACGGTGTATATAAGAACCTGGAATGAAGAACCCTTAAAAGAGCGCTGGGACGGACCCTATCAAGTACTCCTGACTACATTCACCGCAGTCAAAGTTGCTGGAGTAGACTCCTGGATACATTATACCCGAGTGAAAAGAGTTCCAAGACTGTGGAAATCGCAGATAGTGGGTCCTACCACGCTCAAGATTACATCGCAATAATGTCTGGTTTTCATTACCGAATTGTGATTTTGGTTAGAGCGTTTGTACTTTTGAAAATTGGAGGGGGAAGTGCCACTCTATTCCACAAGGCCTCTGATAAACGGTGGGAAAATGGGACAATTCAAATGGGATTGCAAATTAGGCCACAAAGAGCAGTAAACAATAATGAAAGTACCCAGGTGCCACAGGTAGTACAAAGCGTACAGAATCAGGCAGAGAATCTGATGATAGGGCTAATTCGAGATTTTGCATTGACCCAGAATACCAGTAGCATCACTGCTTGCCTTCCAATTCCAAAATCGGCTGAAGATCCAATACAGTGGGGAATAATATCTACCACCTTACCAGAAGTAAATAAAACTAGTAAAATAGCATGTGAATCTCACACTAGAATAGAAGAAGTCCCAACTGAGCGATGGGTAAAAAGCGGACCCCAGACAGAAGTAATGACAATAGAAGATTGTATGAGACTCAGAGGAAAACTTGGTCCAGGTGCTGGGTGGAAAACCAAGTGCACCTATGAAAGCTGGACCAAAGAGACGGTAAATGAAAAGGTTGAACGGACTTACTGGGAATGCAAAGATCAAAATAGCAAAAATAGAACTGAATCATGGAATAACATGTGGACACTGAGTATTGTACAACAATACCAATATAGTGAAGCATTTCCATGGTGTGTACGGTGGTCCAATGTAACAGGAGGAACAACAGTACCATGGTGGAATTGTTCACAAGTAATAACCTGCCAGACAGATGTAAAAGAAATACCTCTGTCCATCATTAAAGTTGCAACAATTGCAGGTTGCATTTGTCAGAAACAATTGGATCCAAAGGAAGCAACCAAAATAGGCATTGATGGAGATAGAATTGATTGTAGAGGCGTTATAGGTAGTGTGGGACATCTGGTTTGGGCCTTAAGTGATGGGACCTGGACAACTCACCTACCAATAGGAGGACCAGTAAGGGAAATTACTCTGGGACTGCCGACCCTATGTCCTATTTGGAAAAAGTCACCCTTGAAAAATAGGCAAGAACTTCTACAGGTTAGGCACAAACGAGAGGTAGATGAAGATGTGTGGCACGAAGCATCAAGCAGTGTCAAATTTGGCTGGGCACTAGAATCTTTCTTTGCACCAATTGCGGCCTACAGAAATAGAGAAATGATTGATAAATTGATTGGGCAAATGGATCGATTGGCTAGAATAACTAAAAAGGCTTTTCGGGAACTTAATATACAATTACAGGCTACGACTAAAATGACCTTGCAGAATAGAATGGCACTCGACATAATGTTACTGAAAGAAAATGGTGTCTGTGGATATTTGAAAGACAGAATTGATCGTTGCTGCATCCATATTCCAAACGTAACTTTGGAGGTCGAGAAGGACATTTCCCAACTGACCCAAACAGAGATGGAGCTGCAAAAAGAAAAGCAGGATGCAGAACAGAGCTGGATAGGCGCTCTGTTGAATACATTTGGCTTAAATTTGGGAGGATGGGTACATTCACTACTAGAAAGTGTAGTGGTACTTGAAATTGTGATTGTGCTTCTTTGCTTATTGTATGTAGGTATTAGGCGTGTACTTAGTCAAACAAGTGATCGCATTTTTAGTGTCTTGAGCAGGAATTATGATAATCCTGTATTCGAAAACCCTCCAGCTTATGAAGAATAATCGAAATAGTTGATGAAGGTGAGAATGCATTGTCTAAGAATAGAAAAGCATTCTCAAAGGGGGGACATGTTAGAGATAGAATCAATTTTATAGGGGATTATACTAATACAATCAATACAGTCAATCTTAATAGGAGACTAACAGGATCAATTTTACAAGATGTTCTTTTCTGGGATGGGTACCAGGCTGATTCAACCTTTGCATACCGTGTTTTACCTAATAAGGGAATTGAGCATACCTTTATCTTATCAACCTAGCGTTTATCTTAGCCCAAATATGCTTAGAATGAGGAGAAATATATACAGTACCTCTGGAAAGTAAGCTAGTCAGCAGTTGTGCAATTATAGAGTAGTGCGCATGTGCCGCATCAAAAGGTGAAAAGGACAGAGGCGATGAAGACTACTTACTTCATCCTGAAGACCCCCTGAAAGACCACCAGAGGACACTGCGCATGATCAAAGTAGTTCCAAGGTGTTGCAATCGATGTTGCAATAAATGTTGAGCAACTGTTACATATTCTAATGATCCTAATGAATATATGAATATGTATGTGAATGGACTGCATAAATACTGTGTAACCTAAACTGACGATGGAAGCCAGTTTTGGGTGCGAACCCCTGGTTTCCCAGCGCTGAAATAAAGCACCGCATATAACTACGCCCGTGGTTATGTGTCCTGATTGCTAACATTTTGGCAACCCAGATGGGACCTCGCGGGCATTGCTGAGACGGCTCGCGTCTCGATCCTGCTCTGGCTAGCACCGAGGTATTCTTGGGGAGTGCGTCGGACGCGACCGGCTCTCTGCTGCTCACGACGGACCTCTGATTGGTAAGAAGGTGCTTTATCTGTTGTTTTACCTGGATTACTGGGTACCCATCTGGTCTGGTTCTGTTCTGGTCCTGTAGCCTGCTGGTCAGGCATCCGGTAGCCTGCCGGTCAGATGCGGCGAAAGCCACGCTCGGTTGGGCAGGGAGCTCCCGAGGTATTGCCTAGGCAGCCGTCCGTTAGACAGAGGGAAACCTCTGCAGGTTCGGCATCTGGTATCTGGTTATCTGGTTCTGGTTTTGCCTGTCTGGTTATCTGCGTGCACCTAGGGTCTGGTTACTTGTGCACACCTGGTCTGTTATTTGTGTTATTCAGGCTCACCACTTGGTCTGGTTATTTATCTGGTTGTCTGGGGTCGCCGGTTTCAACAGTGAATATAGATCATCGTTCTGGTAGTTTGACCTGTGTTCGCTGTTGAGACTGGTGATTTCAAAGTTATCCGTGCGTTATCTTTCTGTATTAACCCGTCTCTGCGTTACTCTTTTGTGTTGGTATGTGTGGTACAAAGATGTCACCATTAGACTGTTTGTTGAAACATTGGAAGGAGGCTGGATTTGCACAATCTATGAGTAAAAAGAAATTAGTTGAATATTGTACTCACTGGTGGCCTGAATATGACTTGCCTAATGAAGTACGTTGGCCACCGGAGGGTACTTTAGAACATGGAACTATTGTTGAATTAATGAGGTTTTGTCAAAGGGAAGGTAAATGGGATGAAGTACAGTATGTGGATCTCTTTTTCTATCTTGAACAAAACCAGGACTGGACGAAGGAATGTGGGTTAATGTTAGTCCAGAGGAACGGTATTAATGATAAATGTACGGGCTGTACGGTGGAAAAGAAATGCATAACGTGTTTGGCAGTAGAGAGCAGCCGCGGCAACGCTTCAGATCTGCCGTGTTTAGACGTTGCGCCTTCAGAAATTGATCCCTCTGCACCTAAACCCCTTAAACCCTCGGCACCTGTGCGTCTTACTGAAAGTGATATCGATTCCAGTGGGGATGAGGGGGCAGCAACCGGAGTAAAAGGAGTAACAACTACACCAATATCCCACAGAACTAGGAACAGAGAAAAGGAAGCCCAAAAGGGGGGTGAACCGTCAAATGTAATAGCACCCTTGAGACAGGCGGGTGAACCGTCAAATGTAATAGCACCCTTGAGACAGGCGGTAGGAGTCGGGGGAGAACCAGTTTATGTAAAAGTCCCATTTTCACCAGGAGATCTAATGATTTGGAAACAATCAGCTGGTCCTTACCGGGAAAACCCAGACAAGGTTGCAAGCATAATTAAGATGATAATTAAAACGCAGAATCCCGATTGGGATGATTTGCAGGTGATTCTTGACACATGAATGGATTCTACAGAAAAAGATATGGTTATACGGGTAGCAAGAGATAAAGTAAGAGAGGATATTCGGAATGGGGCTGTGGGCGGTAATGTTGATGAGAATTTCCCAAAAGAGGAACCCCGGTGGGATTATAATACTGGGGCTGGTCAGCTTCGCCTCCGGAGGTATCAGGACTGGTTATTAATTGGTGTTCAGACTGCTATGCCAAAACAAATGAATTGGTCAAAATTGTATAATGTTAGGCAGGAAAAGAATGAATCCCCTTCAGCTTTTTTAGAAAGATTGAAGGAAACTGCAAAAAGATATATGGATTTAGATATTGAAACGGAACAAGCAAGGGTCCAGTTGGCTTTGATCTTTTTGGGGGAGTCTCAGGATGATATTCGGGAGAAATTACAGAAACTGGAGGGGGCACAATTGCGAGATCTGGATGTTATGTTAGAAACAGCCTGGAAAGTTTATAATAATAGAGAAAAGGAGCAGTCGAGGCGTTCTCAGCAAGACTTGTTGGCTCTGGTCCAAGGGCAAGGCAGGGGAATAGGAATGGAAGCCCGCGGCAGGGGAGCTAGAGGCGGCCGAGGGCGCGGTTTTCGGAATGTTCAGGGAACTCCTCTGAGGCCTGTTGTAAAGCTTGGTATAAATCAATGTGCTTATTGTAAGGAGGGAGGACACTGGAAAAATGAATGCCCGAATCGTCCGGGCCCTACGGGTCGGGTACCAAGCGCAGCAGGGAATGCAATACAAACTATGGTGTTGGGGGAGTATAATAACAACAGCTGACTATATGGCAGCACAGAAACAGATACCCAGAGTAAGGAACCCCTGGTGACGATACAAGTGGGGGATCAGGATGTGAGATTTTTTGGTGGACACAGGGGCTACTTATTCTGTGCTCAATTCTTTACAGGGAACAGTAAGTAATAAAAAGACGACGATTGTTGGTGCCACAGGGAAGGAAGAAGTACAGCCATTCCTACAACCCTTAGATCTGTGTTTTGGAGAAAAGGAGTTAACCCATGAGTTCTTATATGTTCCAGATCGTCCAGTTTCCCTTTTAGGACGGCACTTATTGACCAAATTGGATGCTGTAATAACATTCGAGAATGGAAACCTGGTAATGAAAATTCCAGAATCTAAGGTAGGACAAGTTTTGCTGTTAAAAGAAAACCCAGTAGCAGAGGTACCACAAGCTGTGGAGGAGGCAGTGATCCCCACGGTATGGGCGACTGACATACCTGGGAAATCGAAAACGGCCCAGCCCGTTAAAGTGGAACTGAAGGAAGATGCCAAGCCAGTACAGTTGAGGCAGTACCCACTGAAACTAGAAGCTAGGTTAGGAATAGTGCCTCTAATTGAAAAATTTTTGAGGTATGGAATTCTAGAGGAATGTGAATCAGAATATAATACTCCAATTTTTCCAGTAAAGAAGCCTGATGGTAGTTACCGATTAGTCCAAGATTTGCGGGCTGTAAACCAGATCACTAAGGACATTTATCCGGTATTTGTAAACCCATATACCTTGTTAACATCTGTGAAGGAGAAATAGAAATGGTTTACTGTACTTGATTTAAAAGATGCCTTCTTCTGCATACCCCTCGACCAGGAAAGCAAAAAATTGTTTGCCTTTGAATGGGAAAATCCACACAATGGAAGGAAAACTCAGTTAACCTGGACACGTCTTCCGCAAGGATTCAAGAATAGCCCAACAATTTTTGGAAATCAGTTGGCTAAGGAACTCGAGGAATGGACTACGAAAGGCCACATCATAATCCCTCGACAACGGTACCTGTTGCTACAATACGTAGACGACATTTTGATCGCGACTGAGACGCGAGAACTCTGCATCCAGGTAACGATTGAAATACTGAACCAATTGGGAATGAATGGGTACAAAGTATCGAAAAATAAAGCTCAAATTCTATCCGAGACTGTGATTTATTTAGGATGCGAGCTTTCTCAAGGACAGCAGAAAACACAAACCGTGTGCATGCTATCTGTGCTATTTCAGAACCACGAAACTTACATGAATTAAGATCCTTTTTAGGAATGACAGGATGGTGCAGGCTCTGGATCATGGACTATGGACTTACTGCCAAACCTTTATATGAGGCACAGAAGAATAAGACCTTAGTGTGGGGAAAGCCACAACGAGAGGCTTTCCAGAAATTGAAACCAGCTTTGATGCAGGCACCTGCCTTGGGTCTGCCAGACTTGAGCAAAGAGTTTCAGTTGTTTGTACATGAGCGACAAAGACTTGCCTTGGGGGTATTCACCCAACGACTGGGATCTTGGAAAAGACCTGTCGGCTATTTTTCTAAACAGCTAGATCCGGTAAGTGCTGGGTGGCCGGCGTGCTTACGGGCGGTAGCTGCTACAGTAATACTGATCCAGGAGGTCCGAAAACTAACTATGGGAAAAAGGATAGAAGTGTTTGTATCCCATATGGTGACAACAGTACTGGAACAAAAGGGGGGCCATTGGCTTTCCGCAAGCAGAATGATGAAATACCAGGTAATTCTGACAGAACAAGATGATGTTATTCTAAAAACTACTAACCTAATGAACCCTGCTGAGTTTTTGGGTGCAGGTACTGAAGAAGGAGACCTGGAACATGATTGCGTGGAAGTCATCGAATATACCCACGCAAGTCGCCCTGATTTGAAAGACACTCCGCTGGCAGAAACTGACTGGGAACTCTTTACTGATGGCAGTAGCTTTGTGGAGAACGGAATGCGGTATGCAGGATATGCCATCACTACTGCCAAGACAGTAATTGAGGCTAAGCCCTTACCATCAAACACCTCAGCACAAAAAGCGGAGTTAATCGCCTTAACCAGAGCATTGGAACTCAGCGAAAACAAGAAAGTTAATATATGGACTGATTCAAAATATGCTTTTGGAGTTGTTCATGTGCATGGAGCCCTTTGGAAAGAGCGGGGACTGCTCTCTTCACAAGGAACAAACATGAAGTACCAGCAGGAGATACTGAACCTGCTTAAGACCATTCAAAAGCCATCACAAGTTGCTGTAATGCACTGTAAAGCTCATCAAGGTGGAACATCAAAAATCATCGAGGGAAATCGGCTTGCTGATCAAACAGCTCGGTCAGTAGCACGGCAAGTAAGAACAATGGTGGGCCTTGTCTCCCAGAAGGTAAGAGCAATTGATTTATTACCTTCAGAACCACCTAAATATTCTACAGAAGATGAAAAATTGGCAAGTCTAGTAAGAGCCAGCAAAAATAATTCTGGGTGGTATGTAACCACCAACGGACAAGTTGTGGTACCAACCACTATTATGAGAGGAATACTTCAGACGGAACAACAGAAGTGTCACTGGGGTGCAGAAGCATTGGTGGCTTACCTAAGAAAACAAATTATCTCGGTCCAGATGTTAACAATGGCAAAGTCTATTACAGCTAAGTGTGAAATTTGCTTGAAAAATAATCCTTTAGTAAGAAGAAAAACAGAAATGGGGAAAATTAAGACAGGTGTACAACCTGGGGATTATTGGCAAATAGATTATGTAGAGCTCCCCAGAACCCGAGGATTCAGATATATACTAGTTGGGGTAGATACCTTTTCAGGATGGCCAGAAGCTTTCCCTTGTCGCACCAACCAAGCAAAAGAAACTGTAAAATGGTTACTAAAGGAAATAATCCCTAGATTTGGGGTACCACTGGGGATATCTTCCGACAGGGGACCACACTTTGTGGCACAATTAGTAAAAGAAATCAGCAGATGTTTGGGAATTAAATGGGAGTTACATAGCCCATGGAGACCCCAGTCTAGTGGGCAAGTGGAGAAAATGAATCAAACTCTAAAAAGGCAACTTAGCAAGATCTGTCAGGAAGCAAAAATTCAATGGCCTCAGGCCTTGCCAATAGCATTGCTGCGCATTAGGATTAAACCTAGGAGTGGGATGTCAGTAAGTTCATACGAGATTTTGTATGGCAAACCATGTGAAGCACCAGACCCAAACCCAGAGGTACATGTGAAAGGTAATCAGGACTTGCACAATTATGTGTTGTCTCTTGGCAGGACATTGAATCGACTCAGATCCGCACTAGTGTGGAATCGCCCACTAGCGCTCGAGAATCCGGTACATGATATAGAGCCTGGAGACACGGTGTATATAAGAACCTGGAATGAAGAACCCTTAAAAGAGCGCTGGGACGGACCCTATCAAGTACTCCTGACTACATTCACCGCAGTCAAAGTTGCTGGAGTAGACTCCTGGATACATTATACCCGAGTGAAAAGAGTTCCAAGACTGTGGAAATCGCAGATAGTGGGTCCTACCACGCTCAAGATTACATCGCAATAATGTCTGGTTTTCATTACCGAATTGTGATTTTGGTTAGAGCGTTTGTACTTTTGAAAATTGGAGGGGGAAGTGCCACTCTATTCCACAAGGCCTCTGATAAACGGTGGGAAAATGGGACAATTCAAATGGGATTGCAAATTAGGCCACGAAGAGCAGTAAACAATAATGAAAGTACCCAGGTGCCACAGGTAGTACAAAGCGTACAGAATCAGGCAGAGAATCTGATGATAGGGCTAATTCGAGATTTTGCATTGACCCAGAATACCAGTAGCATCACTGCTTGCCTTCCAATTCCAAAATCGGCTGAAGATCCAATACAGTGGGGAATAATATCTACCACCTTACCAGAAGTAAATAAAACTAGTAAAATAGCATGTGAATCTCACACTAGAATAGAAGAAGTCCCAACTGAGCGATGGGTAAAAAGCGGACCCCAGACAGAAGTAATGACAATAGAAGATTGTATGAGACTCAGAGGAAAACTTGGTCCAGGTGCTGGGTGGAAAACCAAGTGCACCTATGAAAGCTGGACCAAAGAGACGGTAAATGAAAAGGTTGAACGGACTTACTGGGAATGCAAAGATCAAAATAGCAAAAATAGAACTGAATCATGGAATAACATGTGGACACTGAGTATTGTACAACAATACCAATATAGTGAAGCATTTCCATGGTGTGTACGGTGGTCCAATGTAACAGGAGGAACAACAGTACCATGGTGGAATTGTTCACAAGTAATAACCTGCCAGACAGATGTAAAAGAAATACCTCTGTCCATCATTAAAGTTGCAACAATTGCAGGTTGCATTTGTCAGAAACAATTGGATCCAAAGGAAGCAACCAAAATAGGCATTGATGGAGATAGAATTGATTGTAGAGGCGTTATAGGTAGTGTGGGACATCTGGTTTGGGCCTTAAGTGATGGGACCTGGACAACTCACCTACCAATAGGAGGACCAGTAAGGGAAATTACTCTGGGACTGCCGACCCTATGCCCTATTTGGAAAAAGTCACCCTTGAAAAATAGGCAAGAACTTCTACAGGTTAGGCACAAACGAGAGGTAGATGAAGATGTGTGGCACGAACCATCAAGCAGTGTCAAATTTGGCTGGGCACTAGAATCTTTCTTTGCACCAATTGCGGCCTACAGAAATAGAGAAATGATTGATAAATTGATTGGGCAAATGGATCGATTGGCTAGAATAACTAAAAAGGCTTTTCAGGAACTTAATATACAATTACAGGCTACGACTAAAATGACCTTGCAGAATAGAATGGCACTCGACATAATGTTACTGAAAGAAAATGGTGTCTGTGGATATTTGAAAGACAGAATTGATCGTTGCTGCATCCATATTCCAAACGTAACTTTGGAGGTCGAGAAGGACATTTCCCAACTGACCCAAACAGAGATGGAGCTGCAAAAAGAAAAGCAGGATGCAGAACAGAGCTGGATAGGCGCTCTGTTGAATACATTTGGCTTAAATTTGGGAGGATGGGTACATTCACTACTAGAAAGTGTAGTGGTACTTGAAATTGTGATTGTGCTTCTTTGCTTATTGTATGTAGGTATTAGGCGTGTACTTAGTCAAACAAGTGATCGCATTTTTAGTGTCTTGAGCAGGAATTATGATAATCCTGTATTCGAAAACCCTCCAGCTTATGAAGAATAATCGAAATAGTTGATGAAGGTGAGAATGCATTGTCTAAGAATAGAAAAGCATTCTCAAAGGGGGGACATGTTAGAGATAGAATCAATTTTATAGGGGATTATACTAATACAATCAATACAGTCAATCTTAATAGGAGACTAACAGGATCAATTTTACAAGATGTTCTTTTCTGGGATGGGTACCAGGCTGATTCAACCTTTGCATACCGTGTTTTACCTAATAAGGGAATTGAGCATACCTTTATCTTATCAACCTAGCGTTTATCTTAGCCCAAATATGCTTAGAATGAGGAGAAATATATACAGTACCTCTGGAAAGTAAGCTAGTCAGCAGTTGTGCAATTATAGAGTAGTGCGCATGTGCCGCATCAAAAGGTGAAAAGGACAGAGGCGATGAAGACTACTTACTTCATCCTGAAGACCCCCTGAAAGACCACCAGAGGACACTGCGCATGATCAAAGTAGTTCCAAGGTGTTGCAATCGATGTTGCAATAAATGTTGAGCAACTGTTACATATTCTAATGATCCTAATGAATATATGAATATGTATGTGAATGGACTGCATAAATACTGTGTAACCTAAACTGACGATGGAAGCCAGTTTTGGGTGCGAACCCCTGGTTTCCCAGCGCTGAAATAAAGCACCGCATATAACTACGCCCGTGGTTATGTGTCCTGATTGCTAACATTTTGGCAACCCAGATGGGACCTCGCGGGCATTGCTGAGACGGCTCGCGTCTCGATCCTGCTCTGGCTAGCACCGAGGTATTCTTGGGGAGTGCGTCGGACGCGACCGGCTCTCTGCTGCTCACGACGGACCTCTGATTGGTAAGAAGGTGCTTTATCTGTTGTTTTACCTGGATTACTGGGTACCCATCTGGTCTGGTTCTGTTCTGGTCCTGTAGCCTGCTGGTCAGGCATCCGGTAGCCTGCCGGTCAGATGCGGCGAAAGCCACGCTCGGTTGGGCAGGGAGCTCCCGAGGTATTGCCTAGGCAGCCGTCCGTTAGACAGAGGGAAACCTCTGCAGGTTCGGCATCTGGTATCTGGTTATCTGGTTCTGGTTTTGCCTGTCTGGTTATCTGCGTGCACCTAGGGTCTGGTTACTTGTGCACACCTGGTCTGTTATTTGTGTTATTCAGGCTCACCACTTGGTCTGGTTATTTATCTGGTTGTCTGGGGTCGCCGGTTTCAACAGTGAATATAGATCATCGTTCTGGTAGTTTGACCTGTGTTCGCTGTTGAGACTGGTGATTTCAAAGTTATCCGTGCGTTATCTTTCTGTATTAACCCGTCTCTGCGTTACTCTTTTGTGTTGGTATGTGTGGTACAAAGATGTCACCATTAGACTGTTTGTTGAAACATTGGAAGGAGGCTGGATTTGCACAATCTATGAGTAAAAAGAAATTAGTTGAATATTGTACTCACTGGTGGCCTGAATATGACTTGCCTAATGAAGTACGTTGGCCACCGGAGGGTACTTTAGAACATGGAACTATTGTTGAATTAATGAGGTTTTGTCAAAGGGAAGGTAAATGGGATGAAGTACAGTATGTGGATCTCTTTTTCTATCTTGAACAAAACCAGGACTGGACGAAGGAACGTGGGTTAATGTTAGTCCAGAGGAACGGTATTAATGATAAATGTACGGGCTGTACGGTGGAAAAGAAATGCATAACGTGTTTGGCAGTAGAGAGCAGCCGCGGCAACGCTTCAGATCTGCCGTGTTTAGACGTTGCGCCTTCAGAAATTGATCCCTCTGCACCTAAACCCCTTAAACCCTCGGCACCTGTGCGTCTTACTGAAAGTGATATCGATTCCAGTGGGGATGAGGGGGCAGCAACCGGAGTAAAAGGAGTAACAACTACACCAATATCCCACAGAACTAGGAACAGAGAAAAGGAAGCCCAAAAGGGGGGTGAACCGTCAAATGTAATAGCACCCTTGAGACAGGCGGGTGAACCGTCAAATGTAATAGCACCCTTGAGACAGGCGGTAGGAGTCGGGGGAGAACCAGTTTATGTAAAAGTCCCATTTTCACCAGGAGATCTAATGATTTGGAAACAATCAGCTGGTCCTTACCGGGAAAACCCAGACAAGGTTGCAAGCATAATTAAGATGATAATTAAAACGCAGAATCCCGATTGGGATGATTTGCAGGTGATTCTTGACACATGAATGGATTCTACAGAAAAAGATATGGTTATACGGGTAGCAAGAGATAAAGTAAGAGAGGATATTCGGAATGGGGCTGTGGGCGGTAATGTTGATGAGAATTTCCCAAAAGAGGAACCCCGGTGGGATTATAATACTGGGGCTGGTCAGCTTCGCCTCCGGAGGTATCAGGACTGGTTATTAATTGGTGTTCAGACTGCTATGCCAAAACAAATGAATTGGTCAAAATTGTATAATGTTAGGCAGGAAAAGAATGAATCCCCTTCAGCTTTTTTAGAAAGATTGAAGGAAACTGCAAAAAGATATATGGATTTAGATATTGAAACGGAACAAGCAAGGGTCCAGTTGGCTTTGATCTTTTTGGGGGAGTCTCAGGATGATATTCGGGAGAAATTACAGAAACTGGAGGGGGCACAATTGCGAGATCTGGATGTTATGTTAGAAACAGCCTGGAAAGTTTATAATAATAGAGAAAAGGAGCAGTCGAGGCGTTCTCAGCAAGACTTGTTGGCTCTGGTCCAAGGGCAAGGCAGGGGAATAGGAATGGAAGCCCGCGGCAGGGGAGCTAGAGGCGGCCGAGGGCGCGGTTTTCGGAATGTTCAGGGAACTCCTCTGAGGCCTGTTGTAAAGCTTGGTATAAATCAATGTGCTTATTGTAAGGAGGGAGGACACTGGAAAAATGAGTGCCCGAATCGTCCGGGCCCTACGGGTCGGGTACCAAGCGCAGCAGGGAATGCAATACAAACTATGGTGTTGGGGGAGTATAATAACAACAGCTGACTATATGGCAGCACAGAAACAGATACCCAGAGTAAGGAACCCCTGGTGACGATACAAGTGGGGGATCAGGATGTGAGATTTTTTGGTGGACACAGGGGCTACTTATTCTGTGCTCAATTCTTTACAGGGAACAGTAAGTAATAAAAAGACGACGATTGTTGGTGCCACAGGGAAGGAAGAAGTACAGCCACTCCTACAACCCTTAGATCTGTGTTTTGGAGAAAAGGAGTTAACCCATGAGTTCTTATATGTTCCAGATCGTCCAGTTTCCCTTTTAGGACGGGACTTACTGACCAAATTGGATGCTGTAATAACATTCGAGAATGGAAACCTGGTAATGAAAATTCCAGAATCTAAGGTAGGACAAGTTTTGCTGTTAAAAGAAAACCCAGTAGCAGAGGTACCACAAGCTGTGGAGGAGGCAGTGATCCCCACGGTATGGGCGACTGACATACCTGGGAAATCGAAAACGGCCCAGCCCGTTAAAGTGGAACTGAAGGAAGATGCCAAGCCAGTACAGTTGAGGCAGTACCCACTGAAACGAGAAGCTAGGTTAGGAATAGTGCCTCTAATTGAAAAATTTTTGAGGTATGGAATTCTAGAGGAATGTGAATCAGAATATAATACTCCAATTTTTCCAGTAAAGAAGCCTGATGGTAGTTACCGATTAGTCCAAGATTTGCGGGCTGTAAACCAGATCACTAAGGACATTTATCCGGTATTTGTAAACCCATATACCTTGTTAACATCTGTGAAGGAGAAATAGAAATGGTTTACTGTACTTGATTTAAAAGATGCCTTCTTCTGCATACCCCTCGACCAGGAAAGCAAAAAATTGTTTGCCTTTGAATGGGAAAATCCACACAATGGAAGGAAAACTCAGTTAACCTGGACACGTCTTCCGCAAGGATTCAAGAATAGCCCAACAATTTTTGGAAATCAGTTGGCTAAGGAACTCGAGGAATGGACTACGAAAGGCCACATCATAATCCCTCGACAACGGTACCTGTTGCTACAATACGTAGACGACATTTTGATCGCGACTGAGACGCGAGAACTCTGCATCCAGGTAACGATTGAAATACTGAACCAATTGGGAATGAATGGGTACAAAGTATCGAAAAATAAAGCTCAAATTCTATCCGAGACTGTGATTTATTTAGGATGCGAGCTTTCTCAAGGACAGCAGAAAACACAAACCGTGTGCATGCTATCTGTGCTATTTCAGAACCACGAAACTTACATGAATTAAGATCCTTTTTAGGAATGACAGGATGGTGCAGGCTCTGGATCATGGACTATGGACTTACTGCCAAACCTTTATATGAGGCACAGAAGAATAAGACCTTAGTGTGGGGAAAGCCACAACGAGAGGCTTTCCAGAAATTGAAACCAGCTTTGATGCAGGCACCTGCCTTGGGTCTGCCAGACTTGAGCAAAGAGTTTCAGTTGTTTGTACATGAGCGACAAAGACTTGCCTTGGGGGTATTCACCCAACGACTGGGATCTTGGAAAAGACCTGTCGGCTATTTTTCTAAACAGCTAGATCCGGTAAGTGCTGGGTGGCCGGCGTGCTTACGGGCGGTAGCTGCTACAGTAATACTGATCCAGGAGGTCCGAAAACTAACTATGGGAAAAAGGATAGAAGTGTTTGTATCCCATATGGTGACAACAGTACTGGAACAAAAGGGGGGCCATTGGCTTTCCGCAAGCAGAATGATGAAATACCAGGTAATTCTGACAGAACAAGATGATGTTATTCTAAAAACTACTAACCTAATGAACCCTGCTGAGTTTTTGGGTGCAGGTACTGAAGAAGGAGACCTGGAACATGATTGCGTGGAAGTCATCGAATATACCCACGCAAGTCGCCCTGATTTGAAAGACACTCCGCTGGCAGAAACTGACTGGGAACTCTTTACTGATGGCAGTAGCTTTGTGGAGAACGGAATGCGGTATGCAGGATATGCCATCACTACTGCCAAGACAGTAATTGAGGCTAAGCCCTTACCATCAAACACCTCAGCACAAAAAGCGGAGTTAATCGCCTTAACCAGAGCATTGGAACTCAGCGAAAACAAGAAAGTTAATATATGGACTGATTCAAAATATGCTTTTGGAGTTGTTCATGTGCATGGAGCCCTTTGGAAAGAGCGGGGACTGCTCTCTTCACAAGGAACAAACATGAAGTACCAGCAGGAGATACTGAACCTGCTTAAGACCATTCAAAAGCCATCACAAGTTGCTGTAATGCACTGTAAAGCTCATCAAGGTGGAACATCAAAAATCATCGAGGGAAATCGGCTTGCTGATCAAACAGCTCGGTCAGTAGCACGGCAAGTAAGAACAATGGTGGGCCTTGTCTCCCAGAAGGTAAGAGCAATTGATTTATTACCTTCAGAACCACCTAAATATTCTACAGAAGATGAAAAATTGGCAAGTCTAGTAAGAGCCAGCAAAAATAATTCTGGGTGGTATGTAACCACCAACGGACAAGTTGTGGTACCAACCACTATTATGAGAGGAATACTTCAGACGGAACAACAGAAGTGTCACTGGGGTGCAGAAGCATTGGTGGCTTACCTAAGAAAACAAATTATCTCGGTCCAGATGTTAACAATGGCAAAGTCTATTACAGCTAAGTGTGAAATTTGCTTGAAAAATAATCCTTTAGTAAGAAGAAAAACAGAAATGGGGAAAATTAAGACAGGTGTACAACCTGGGGATTATTGGCAAATAGATTATGTAGAGCTCCCCAGAACCCGAGGATTCAGGTATATACTAGTTGGGGTAGATACCTTTTCAGGATGGCCAGAAGCTTTCCCTTGTCGCACCAACCAAGCAAAAGAGACTGTAAAATGGTTACTAAAGGAAATAATCCCTAGATTTGGGGTACCACTGGGGATATCTTCCGACAGGGGACCACACTTTGTGGCACAATTAGTAAAAGAAATCAGCAGATGTTTGGGAATTAAATGGGAGTTACATAGCCCATGGAGACCCCAGTCTAGTGGGCAAGTGGAGAAAATGAATCAAACTCTAAAAAGGCAACTTAGCAAGATCTGTCAGGAAGCAAAAATTCAATGGCCTCAGGCCTTGCCAATAGCATTGCTGCGCATTAGGATTAAACCTAGGAGTGGGATGTCAGTAAGTTCATACGAGATTTTGTATGGCAAACCATGTGAAGCACCAGACCCAAACCCAGAGGTACATGTGAAAGGTAATCAGGACTTGCACAATTATGTGTTGTCTCTTGGCAGGACATTGAATCGACTCAGATCCGCACTAGTGTGGAATCGCCCACTAGCGCTCGAGAATCCGGTACATGATATAGAGCCTGGAGACACGGTGTATATAAGAACCTGGAATGAAGAACCCTTAAAAGAGCGCTGGGACGGACCCTATCAAGTACTCCTGACTACATTCACCGCAGTCAAAGTTGCTGGAGTAGACTCCTGGATACATTATACCCGAGTGAAAAGAGTTCCAAGACTGTGGAAATCGCAGATAGTGGGTCCTACCACGCTCAAGATTACATCGCAATAATGTCTGGTTTTCATTACCGAATTGTGATTTTGGTTAGAGCGTTTGTACTTTTGAAAATTGGAGGGGGAAGTGCCACTCTATTCCACAAGGCCTCTGATAAACGGTGGGAAAATGGGACAATTCAAATGGGATTGCAAATTAGGCCACGAAGAGCAGTAAACAATAATGAAAGTACCCAGGTGCCACAGGTAGTACAAAGCGTACAGAATCAGGCAGAGAATCTGATGATAGGGCTAATTCGAGATTTTGCATTGACCCAGAATACCAGTAGCATCACTGCTTGCCTTCCAATTCCAAAATCGGCTGAAGATCCAATACAGTGGGGAATAATATCTACCACCTTACCAGAAGTAAATAAAACTAGTAAAATAGCATGTGAATCTCACACTAGAATAGAAGAAGTCCCAACTGAGCGATGGGTAAAAAGCGGACCCCAGACAGAAGTAATGACAATAGAAGATTGTATGAGACTCAGAGGAAAACTTGGTCCAGGTGCTGGGTGGAAAACCAAGTGCACCTATGAAAGCTGGACCAAAGAGACGGTAAATGAAAAGGTTGAACGGACTTACTGGGAATGCAAAGATCAAAATAGCAAAAATAGAACTGAATCATGGAATAACATGTGGACACTGAGTATTGTACAACAATACCAATATAGTGAAGCATTTCCATGGTGTGTACGGTGGTCCAATGTAACAGGAGGAACAACAGTACCATGGTGGAATTGTTCACAAGTAATAACCTGCCAGACAGATGTAAAAGAAATACCTCTGTTCATCATTAAAGTTGCAACAATTGCAGGTTGCATTTGTCAGAAACAATTGGATCCAAAGGAAGCAACCAAAATAGGCATTGATGGAGATAGAATTGATTGTAGAGGCGTTATAGGTAGTGTGGGACATCTGGTTTGGGCCTTAAGTGATGGGACCTGGACAACTCACCTACCAATAGGAGGACCAGTAAGGGAAATTACTCTGGGACTGCCGACCCTATGTCCTATTTGGAAAAAGTCACCCTTGAAAAATAGGCAAGAACTTCTACAGGTTAGGCACAAACGAGAGGTAGATGAAGATGTGTGGCACGAACCATCAAGCAGTGTCAAATTTGGCTGGGCACTAGAATCTTTCTTTGCACCAATTGCGGCCTACAGAAATAGAGAAATGATTGATAAATTGATTGGGCAAATGGATCGATTGGCTAGAATAACTAAAAAGGCTTTTCAGGAACTTAATATACAATTACAGGCTACGACTAAAATGACCTTGCAGAATAGAATGGCACTCGACATAATGTTACTGAAAGAAAATGGTGTCTGTGGATATTTGAAAGACAGAATTGATCGTTGCTGCATCCATATTCCAAACGTAACTTTGGAGGTCGAGAAGGACATTTCCCAACTGACCCAAACAGAGATGGAGCTGCAAAAAGAAAAGCAGGATGCAGAACAGAGCTGGATAGGCGCTCTGTTGAATACATTTGGCTTAAATTTGGGAGGATGGGTACATTCACTACTAGAAAGTGTAGTGGTACTTGAAATTGTGATTGTGCTTCTTTGCTTATTGTATGTAGGTATTAGGCGTGTACTTAGTCAAACAAGTGATCGCATTTTTAGTGTCTTGAGCAGGAATTATGATAATCCTGTATTCGAAAACCCTCCAGCTTATGAAGAATAATCGAAATAGTTGATGAAGGTGAGAATGCATTGTCTAAGAATAGAAAAGCATTCTCAAAGGGGGGACATGTTAGAGATAGAATCAATTTTATAGGGGATTATACTAATACAATCAATACAGTCAATCTTAATAGGAGACTAACAGGATCAATTTTACAAGATGTTCTTTTCTGGGATGGGTACCAGGCTGATTCAACCTTTGCATACCGTGTTTTACCTAATAAGGGAATTGAGCATACCTTTATCTTATCAACCTAGCGTTTATCTTAGCCCAAATATGCTTAGAATGAGGAGAAATATATACAGTACCTCTGGAAAGTAAGCTAGTCAGCAGTTGTGCAATTATAGAGTAGTGCGCATGTGCCGCATCAAAAGGTGAAAAGGACAGAGGCGATGAAGACTACTTACTTCATCCTGAAGACCCCCTGAAAGACCACCAGAGGACACTGCGCATGATCAAAGTAGTTCCAAGGTGTTGCAATCGATGTTGCAATAAATGTTGAGCAACTGTTACATATTCTAATGATCCTAATGAATATATGAATATGTATGTGAATGGACTGCATAAATACTGTGTAACCTAAACTGACGATGGAAGCCAGTTTTGGGTGCGAACCCCTGGTTTCCCAGCGCTGAAATAAAGCACCGCATATAACTACGCCCGTGGTTATGTGTCCTGATTGCTAACATTTTGGCAACCCAGATGGGACCTCGCGGGCATTGCTGAGACGGCTCGCGTCTCGATCCTGCTCTGGCTAGCACCGAGGTATTCTTGGGGAGTGCGTCGGACGCGACCGGCTCTCTGCTGCTCACGACGGACCTCTGATTGGTAAGAAGGTGCTTTATCTGTTGTTTTACCTGGATTACTGGGTACCCATCTGGTCTGGTTCTGTTCTGGTCCTGTAGCCTGCTGGTCAGGCATCCGGTAGCCTGCCGGTCAGATGCGGCGAAAGCCACGCTCGGTTGGGCAGGGAGCTCCCGAGGTATTGCCTAGGCAGCCGTCCGTTAGACAGAGGGAAACCTCTGCAGGTTCGGCATCTGGTATCTGGTTATCTGGTTCTGGTTTTGCCTGTCTGGTTATCTGCGTGCACCTAGGGTCTGGTTACTTGTGCACACCTGGTCTGTTATTTGTGTTATTCAGGCTCACCACTTGGTCTGGTTATTTATCTGGTTGTCTGGGGTCGCCGGTTTCAACAGTGAATATAGATCATCGTTCTGGTAGTTTGACCTGTGTTCGCTGTTGAGACTGGTGATTTCAAAGTTATCCGTGCGTTATCTTTCTGTATTAACCCGTCTCTGCGTTACTCTTTTGTGTTGGTATGTGTGGTACAAAGATGTCACCATTAGACTGTTTGTTGAAACATTGGAAGGAGGCTGGATTTGCACAATCTATGAGTAAAAAGAAATTAGTTGAATATTGTACTCACTGGTGGCCTGAATATGACTTGCCTAATGAAGTACGTTGGCCACCGGAGGGTACTTTAGAACATGGAACTATTGTTGAATTAATGAGGTTTTGTCAAAGGGAAGGTAAATGGGATGAAGTACAGTATGTGGATCTCTTTTTCTATCTTGAACAAAACCAGGACTGGACGAAGGAATGTGGGTTAATGTTAGTCCAGAGGAACGGTATTAATGATAAATGTACGGGCTGTACGGTGGAAAAGAAATGCATAACGTGTTTGGCAGTAGAGAGCAGCCGCGGCAACGCTTCAGATCTGCCGTGTTTAGACGTTGCGCCTTCAGAAATTGATCCCTCTGCACCTAAACCCCTTAAACCCTCGGCACCTGTGCGTCTTACTGAAAGTGATATCGATTCCAGTGGGGATGAGGGGGCAGCAACCGGAGTAAAAGGAGTAACAACTACACCAATATCCCACAGAACTAGGAACAGAGAAAAGGAAGCCCAAAAGGGGGGTGAACCGTCAAATGTAATAGCACCCTTGAGACAGGCGGGTGAACCGTCAAATGTAATAGCACCCTTGAGACAGGCGGTAGGAGTCGGGGGAGAACCAGTTTATGTAAAAGTCCCATTTTCACCAGGAGATCTAATGATTTGGAAACAATCAGCTGGTCCTTACCGGGAAAACCCAGACAAGGTTGCAAGCATAATTAAGATGATAATTAAAACGCAGAATCCCGATTGGGATGATTTGCAGGTGATTCTTGACACATGAATGGATTCTACAGAAAAAGATATGGTTATACGGGTAGCAAGAGATAAAGTAAGAGAGGATATTCGGAATGGGGCTGTGGGCGGTAATGTTGATGAGAATTTCCCAAAAGAGGAACCCCGGTGGGATTATAATACTGGGGCTGGTCAGCTTCGCCTCCGGAGGTATCAGGACTGGTTATTAATTGGTGTTCAGACTGCTATGCCAAAACAAATGAATTGGTCAAAATTGTATAATGTTAGGCAGGAAAAGAATGAATCCCCTTCAGCTTTTTTAGAAAGATTGAAGGAAACTGCAAAAAGATATATGGATTTAGATATTGAAACGGAACAAGCAAGGGTCCAGTTGGCTTTGATCTTTTTGGGGGAGTCTCAGGATGATATTCGGGAGAAATTACAGAAACTGGAGGGGGCACAATTGCGAGATCTGGATGTTATGTTAGAAACAGCCTGGAAAGTTTATAATAATAGAGAAAAGGAGCAGTCGAGGCGTTCTCAGCAAGACTTGTTGGCTCTGGTCCAAGGGCAAGGCAGGGGAATAGGAATGGAAGCCCGCGGCAGGGGAGCTAGAGGCGGCCGAGGGCGCGGTTTTCGGAATGTTCAGGGAACTCCTCTGAGGCCTGTTGTAAAGCTTGGTATAAATCAATGTGCTTATTGTAAGGAGGGAGGACACTGGAAAAATGAATGCCCGAATCGTCCGGGCCCTACGGGTCGGGTACCAAGCGCAGCAGGGAATGCAATACAAACTATGGTGTTGGGGGAGTATAATAACAACAGCTGACTATATGGCAGCACAGAAACAGATACCCAGAGTAAGGAACCCCTGGTGACGATACAAGTGGGGGATCAGGATGTGAGATTTTTTGGTGGACACAGGGGCTACTTATTCTGTGCTCAATTCTTTACAGGGAACAGTAAGTAATAAAAAGACGACGATTGTTGGTGCCACAGGGAAGGAAGAAGTACAGCCATTCCTACAACCCTTAGATCTGTGTTTTGGAGAAAAGGAGTTAACCCATGAGTTCTTATATGTTCCAGATCGTCCAGTTTCCCTTTTAGGACGGCACTTATTGACCAAATTGGATGCTGTAATAACATTCGAGAATGGAAACCTGGTAATGAAAATTCCAGAATCTAAGGTAGGACAAGTTTTGCTGTTAAAAGAAAACCCAGTAGCAGAGGTACCACAAGCTGTGGAGGAGGCAGTGATCCCCACGGTATGGGCGACTGACATACCTGGGAAATCGAAAACGGCCCAGCCCGTTAAAGTGGAACTGAAGGAAGATGCCAAGCCAGTACAGTTGAGGCAGTACCCACTGAAACTAGAAGCTAGGTTAGGAATAGTGCCTCTAATTGAAAAATTTTTGAGGTATGGAATTCTAGAGGAATGTGAATCAGAATATAATACTCCAATTTTTCCAGTAAAGAAGCCTGATGGTAGTTACCGATTAGTCCAAGATTTGCGGGCTGTAAACCAGATCACTAAGGACATTTATCCGGTATTTGTAAACCCATATACCTTGTTAACATCTGTGAAGGAGAAATAGAAATGGTTTACTGTACTTGATTTAAAAGATGCCTTCTTCTGCATACCCCTCGACCAGGAAAGCAAAAAATTGTTTGCCTTTGAATGGGAAAATCCACACAATGGAAGGAAAACTCAGTTAACCTGGACACGTCTTCCGCAAGGATTCAAGAATAGCCCAACAATTTTTGGAAATCAGTTGGCTAAGGAACTCGAGGAATGGACTACGAAAGGCCACATCATAATCCCTCGACAACGGTACCTGTTGCTACAATACGTAGACGACATTTTGATCGCGACTGAGACGCGAGAACTCTGCATCCAGGTAACGATTGAAATACTGAACCAATTGGGAATGAATGGGTACAAAGTATCGAAAAATAAAGCTCAAATTCTATCCGAGACTGTGATTTATTTAGGATGCGAGCTTTCTCAAGGACAGCAGAAAACACAAACCGTGTGCATGCTATCTGTGCTATTTCAGAACCACGAAACTTACATGAATTAAGATCCTTTTTAGGAATGACAGGATGGTGCAGGCTCTGGATCATGGACTATGGACTTACTGCCAAACCTTTATATGAGGCACAGAAGAATAAGACCTTAGTGTGGGGAAAGCCACAACGAGAGGCTTTCCAGAAATTGAAACCAGCTTTGATGCAGGCACCTGCCTTGGGTCTGCCAGACTTGAGCAAAGAGTTTCAGTTGTTTGTACATGAGCGACAAAGACTTGCCTTGGGGGTATTCACCCAACGACTGGGATCTTGGAAAAGACCTGTCGGCTATTTTTCTAAACAGCTAGATCCGGTAAGTGCTGGGTGGCCGGCGTGCTTACGGGCGGTAGCTGCTACAGTAATACTGATCCAGGAGGTCCGAAAACTAACTATGGGAAAAAGGATAGAAGTGTTTGTATCCCATATGGTGACAACAGTACTGGAACAAAAGGGGGGCCATTGGCTTTCCGCAAGCAGAATGATGAAATACCAGGTAATTCTGACAGAACAAGATGATGTTATTCTAAAAACTACTAACCTAATGAACCCTGCTGAGTTTTTGGGTGCAGGTACTGAAGAAGGAGACCTGGAACATGATTGCGTGGAAGTCATCGAATATACCCACGCAAGTCGCCCTGATTTGAAAGACACTCCGCTGGCAGAAACTGACTGGGAACTCTTTACTGATGGCAGTAGCTTTGTGGAGAACGGAATGCGGTATGCAGGATATGCCATCACTACTGCCAAGACAGTAATTGAGGCTAAGCCCTTACCATCAAACACCTCAGCACAAAAAGCGGAGTTAATCGCCTTAACCAGAGCATTGGAACTCAGCGAAAACAAGAAAGTTAATATATGGACTGATTCAAAATATGCTTTTGGAGTTGTTCATGTGCATGGAGCCCTTTGGAAAGAGCGGGGACTGCTCTCTTCACAAGGAACAAACATGAAGTACCAGCAGGAGATACTGAACCTGCTTAAGACCATTCAAAAGCCATCACAAGTTGCTGTAATGCACTGTAAAGCTCATCAAGGTGGAACATCAAAAATCATCGAGGGAAATCGGCTTGCTGATCAAACAGCTCGGTCAGTAGCACGGCAAGTAAGAACAATGGTGGGCCTTGTCTCCCAGAAGGTAAGAGCAATTGATTTATTACCTTCAGAACCACCTAAATATTCTACAGAAGATGAAAAATTGGCAAGTCTAGTAAGAGCCAGCAAAAATAATTCTGGGTGGTATGTAACCACCAACGGACAAGTTGTGGTACCAACCACTATTATGAGAGGAATACTTCAGACGGAACAACAGAAGTGTCACTGGGGTGCAGAAGCATTGGTGGCTTACCTAAGAAAACAAATTATCTCGGTCCAGATGTTAACAATGGCAAAGTCTATTACAGCTAAGTGTGAAATTTGCTTGAAAAATAATCCTTTAGTAAGAAGAAAAACAGAAATGGGGAAAATTAAGACAGGTGTACAACCTGGGGATTATTGGCAAATAGATTATGTAGAGCTCCCCAGAACCCGAGGATTCAGATATATACTAGTTGGGGTAGATACCTTTTCAGGATGGCCAGAAGCTTTCCCTTGTCGCACCAACCAAGCAAAAGAAACTGTAAAATGGTTACTAAAGGAAATAATCCCTAGATTTGGGGTACCACTGGGGATATCTTCCGACAGGGGACCACACTTTGTGGCACAATTAGTAAAAGAAATCAGCAGATGTTTGGGAATTAAATGGGAGTTACATAGCCCATGGAGACCCCAGTCTAGTGGGCAAGTGGAGAAAATGAATCAAACTCTAAAAAGGCAACTTAGCAAGATCTGTCAGGAAGCAAAAATTCAATGGCCTCAGGCCTTGCCAATAGCATTGCTGCGCATTAGGATTAAACCTAGGAGTGGGATGTCAGTAAGTTCATACGAGATTTTGTATGGCAAACCATGTGAAGCACCAGACCCAAACCCAGAGGTACATGTGAAAGGTAATCAGGACTTGCACAATTATGTGTTGTCTCTTGGCAGGACATTGAATCGACTCAGATCCGCACTAGTGTGGAATCGCCCACTAGCGCTCGAGAATCCGGTACATGATATAGAGCCTGGAGACACGGTGTATATAAGAACCTGGAATGAAGAACCCTTAAAAGAGCGCTGGGACGGACCCTATCAAGTACTCCTGACTACATTCACCGCAGTCAAAGTTGCTGGAGTAGACTCCTGGATACATTATACCCGAGTGAAAAGAGTTCCAAGACTGTGGAAATCGCAGATAGTGGGTCCTACCACGCTCAAGATTACATCGCAATAATGTCTGGTTTTCATTACCGAATTGTGATTTTGGTTAGAGCGTTTGTACTTTTGAAAATTGGAGGGGGAAGTGCCACTCTATTCCACAAGGCCTCTGATAAACGGTGGGAAAATGGGACAATTCAAATGGGATTGCAAATTAGGCCACGAAGAGCAGTAAACAATAATGAAAGTACCCAGGTGCCACAGGTAGTACAAAGCGTACAGAATCAGGCAGAGAATCTGATGATAGGGCTAATTCGAGATTTTGCATTGACCCAGAATACCAGTAGCATCACTGCTTGCCTTCCAATTCCAAAATCGGCTGAAGATCCAATACAGTGGGGAATAATATCTACCACCTTACCAGAAGTAAATAAAACTAGTAAAATAGCATGTGAATCTCACACTAGAATAGAAGAAGTCCCAACTGAGCGATGGGTAAAAAGCGGACCCCAGACAGAAGTAATGACAATAGAAGATTGTATGAGACTCAGAGGAAAACTTGGTCCAGGTGCTGGGTGGAAAACCAAGTGCACCTATGAAAGCTGGACCAAAGAGACGGTAAATGAAAAGGTTGAACGGACTTACTGGGAATGCAAAGATCAAAATAGCAAAAATAGAACTGAATCATGGAATAACATGTGGACACTGAGTATTGTACAACAATACCAATATAGTGAAGCATTTCCATGGTGTGTACGGTGGTCCAATGTAACAGGAGGAACAACAGTACCATGGTGGAATTGTTCACAAGTAATAACCTGCCAGACAGATGTAAAAGAAATACCTCTGTTCATCATTAAAGTTGCAACAATTGCAGGTTGCATTTGTCAGAAACAATTGGATCCAAAGGAAGCAACCAAAATAGGCATTGATGGAGATAGAATTGATTGTAGAGGCGTTATAGGTAGTGTGGGACATCTGGTTTGGGCCTTAAGTGATGGGACCTGGACAACTCACCTACCAATAGGAGGACCAGTAAGGGAAATTACTCTGGGACTGCCGACCCTATGTCCTATTTGGAAAAAGTCACCCTTGAAAAATAGGCAAGAACTTCTACAGGTTAGGCACAAACGAGAGGTAGATGAAGATGTGTGGCACGAACCATCAAGCAGTGTCAAATTTGGCTGGGCACTAGAATCTTTCTTTGCACCAATTGCGGCCTACAGAAATAGAGAAATGATTGATAAATTGATTGGGCAAATGGATCGATTGGCTAGAATAACTAAAAAGGCTTTTCAGGAACTTAATATACAATTACAGGCTACGACTAAAATGACCTTGCAGAATAGAATGGCACTCGACATAATGTTACTGAAAGAAAATGGTGTCTGTGGATATTTGAAAGACAGAATTGATCGTTGCTGCATCCATATTCCAAACGTAACTTTGGAGGTCGAGAAGGACATTTCCCAACTGACCCAAACAGAGATGGAGCTGCAAAAAGAAAAGCAGGATGCAGAACAGAGCTGGATAGGCGCTCTGTTGAATACATTTGGCTTAAATTTGGGAGGATGGGTACATTCACTACTAGAAAGTGTAGTGGTACTTGAAATTGTGATTGTGCTTCTTTGCTTATTGTATGTAGGTATTAGGCGTGTACTTAGTCAAACAAGTGATCGCATTTTTAGTGTCTTGAGCAGGAATTATGATAATCCTGTATTCGAAAACCCTCCAGCTTATGAAGAATAATCGAAATAGTTGATGAAGGTGAGAATGCATTGTCTAAGAATAGAAAAGCATTCTCAAAGGGGGGACATGTTAGAGATAGAATCAATTTTATAGGGGATTATACTAATACAATCAATACAGTCAATCTTAATAGGAGACTAACAGGATCAATTTTACAAGATGTTCTTTTCTGGGATGGGTACCAGGCTGATTCAACCTTTGCATACCGTGTTTTACCTAATAAGGGAATTGAGCATACCTTTATCTTATCAACCTAGCGTTTATCTTAGCCCAAATATGCTTAGAATGAGGAGAAATATATACAGTACCTCTGGAAAGTAAGCTAGTCAGCAGTTGTGCAATTATAGAGTAGTGCGCATGTGCCGCATCAAAAGGTGAAAAGGACAGAGGCGATGAAGACTACTTACTTCATCCTGAAGACCCCCTGAAAGACCACCAGAGGACACTGCGCATGATCAAAGTAGTTCCAAGGTGTTGCAATCGATGTTGCAATAAATGTTGAGCAACTGTTACATATTCTAATGATCCTAATGAATATATGAATATGTATGTGAATGGACTGCATAAATACTGTGTAACCTAAACTGACGATGGAAGCCAGTTTTGGGTGCGAACCCCTGGTTTCCCAGCGCTGAAATAAAGCACCGCATATAACTACGCCCGTGGTTATGTGTCCTGATTGCTAACATTTTGGCAACCCAGATGGGACCTCGCGGGCATTGCTGAGACGGCTCGCGTCTCGATCCTGCTCTGGCTAGCACCGAGGTATTCTTGGGGAGTGCGTCGGACGCGACCGGCTCTCTGCTGCTCACGACGGACCTCTGATTGGTAAGAAGGTGCTTTATCTGTTGTTTTACCTGGATTACTGGGTACCCATCTGGTCTGGTTCTGTTCTGGTCCTGTAGCCTGCTGGTCAGGCATCCGGTAGCCTGCCGGTCAGATGCGGCGAAAGCCACGCTCGGTTGGGCAGGGAGCTCCCGAGGTATTGCCTAGGCAGCCGTCCGTTAGACAGAGGGAAACCTCTGCAGGTTCGGCATCTGGTATCTGGTTATCTGGTTCTGGTTTTGCCTGTCTGGTTATCTGCGTGCACCTAGGGTCTGGTTACTTGTGCACACCTGGTCTGTTATTTGTGTTATTCAGGCTCACCACTTGGTCTGGTTATTTATCTGGTTGTCTGGGGTCGCCGGTTTCAACAGTGAATATAGATCATCGTTCTGGTAGTTTGACCTGTGTTCGCTGTTGAGACTGGTGATTTCAAAGTTATCCGTGCGTTATCTTTCTGTATTAACCCGTCTCTGCGTTACTCTTTTGTGTTGGTATGTGTGGTACAAAGATGTCACCATTAGACTGTTTGTTGAAACATTGGAAGGAGGCTGGATTTGCACAATCTATGAGTAAAAAGAAATTAGTTGAATATTGTACTCACTGGTGGCCTGAATATGACTTGCCTAATGAAGTACGTTGGCCACCGGAGGGTACTTTAGAACATGGAACTATTGTTGAATTAATGAGGTTTTGTCAAAGGGAAGGTAAATGGGATGAAGTACAGTATGTGGATCTCTTTTTCTATCTTGAACAAAACCAGGACTGGACGAAGGAATGTGGGTTAATGTTAGTCCAGAGGAACGGTATTAATGATAAATGTACGGGCTGTACGGTGGAAAAGAAATGCATAACGTGTTTGGCAGTAGAGAGCAGCCGCGGCAACGCTTCAGATCTGCCGTGTTTAGACGTTGCGCCTTCAGAAATTGATCCCTCTGCACCTAAACCCCTTAAACCCTCGGCACCTGTGCGTCTTACTGAAAGTGATATCGATTCCAGTGGGGATGAGGGGGCAGCAACCGGAGTAAAAGGAGTAACAACTACACCAATATCCCACAGAACTAGGAACAGAGAAAAGGAAGCCCAAAAGGGGGGTGAACCGTCAAATGTAATAGCACCCTTGAGACAGGCGGGTGAACCGTCAAATGTAATAGCACCCTTGAGACAGGCGGTAGGAGTCGGGGGAGAACCAGTTTATGTAAAAGTCCCATTTTCACCAGGAGATCTAATGATTTGGAAACAATCAGCTGGTCCTTACCGGGAAAACCCAGACAAGGTTGCAAGCATAATTAAGATGATAATTAAAACGCAGAATCCCGATTGGGATGATTTGCAGGTGATTCTTGACACATGAATGGATTCTACAGAAAAAGATATGGTTATACGGGTAGCAAGAGATAAAGTAAGAGAGGATATTCGGAATGGGGCTGTGGGCGGTAATGTTGATGAGAATTTCCCAAAAGAGGAACCCCGGTGGGATTATAATACTGGGGCTGGTCAGCTTCGCCTCCGGAGGTATCAGGACTGGTTATTAATTGGTGTTCAGACTGCTATGCCAAAACAAATGAATTGGTCAAAATTGTATAATGTTAGGCAGGAAAAGAATGAATCCCCTTCAGCTTTTTTAGAAAGATTGAAGGAAACTGCAAAAAGATATATGGATTTAGATATTGAAACGGAACAAGCAAGGGTCCAGTTGGCTTTGATCTTTTTGGGGGAGTCTCAGGATGATATTCGGGAGAAATTACAGAAACTGGAGGGGGCACAATTGCGAGATCTGGATGTTATGTTAGAAACAGCCTGGAAAGTTTATAATAATAGAGAAAAGGAGCAGTCGAGGCGTTCTCAGCAAGACTTGTTGGCTCTGGTCCAAGGGCAAGGCAGGGGAATAGGAATGGAAGCCCGCGGCAGGGGAGCTAGAGGCGGCCGAGGGCGCGGTTTTCGGAATGTTCAGGGAACTCCTCTGAGGCCTGTTGTAAAGCTTGGTATAAATCAATGTGCTTATTGTAAGGAGGGAGGACACTGGAAAAATGAATGCCCGAATCGTCCGGGCCCTACGGGTCGGGTACCAAGCGCAGCAGGGAATGCAATACAAACTATGGTGTTGGGGGAGTATAATAACAACAGCTGACTATATGGCAGCACAGAAACAGATACCCAGAGTAAGGAACCCCTGGTGACGATACAAGTGGGGGATCAGGATGTGAGATTTTTTGGTGGACACAGGGGCTACTTATTCTGTGCTCAATTCTTTACAGGGAACAGTAAGTAATAAAAAGACGACGATTGTTGGTGCCACAGGGAAGGAAGAAGTACAGCCACTCCTACAACCTTTAGATCTGTGTTTTGGAGAAAAGGAGTTAACCCATGAGTTCTTATATGTTCCAGATCGTCCAGTTTCCCTTTTAGGACGGGACTTACTGACCAAATTGGATGCTGTAATAACATTCGAGAATGGAAACCTGGTAATGAAAATTCCAGAATCTAAGGTAGGACAAGTTTTGCTGTTAAAAGAAAACCCAGTAGCAGAGGTACCACAAGCTGTGGAGGAGGCAGTGATCCCCACGGTATGGGCGACTGACATACCTGGGAAATCGAAAACGGCCCAGCCCGTTAAAGTGGAACTGAAGGAAGATGCCAAGCCAGTACAGTTGAGGCAGTACTCACTGAAACTAGAAGCTAGGTTAGGAATAGTGCCTCTAATTGAAAAATTTTTGAGGTATGGAATTCTAGAGGAATGTGAATCAGAATATAATACTCCAATTTTTCCAGTAAAGAAGCCTGATGGTAGTTACCGATTAGTCCAAGATTTGCGGGCTGTAAACCAGATCACTAAGGACATTTATCCGGTATTTGTAAACCCATATACCTTGTTAACATCTGTGAAGGAGAAATAGAAATGGTTTACTGTACTTGATTTAAAAGATGCCTTCTTCTGCATACCCCTCGACCAGGAAAGCAAAAAATTGTTTGCCTTTGAATGGGAAAATCCACACAATGGAAGGAAAACTCAGTTAACCTGGACACGTCTTCCGCAAGGATTCAAGAATAGCCCAACTATTTTTGGAAATCAGTTGGCTAAGGAACTCGAGGAATGGACTACGAAAGGCCACATCATAATCCCTCGACAACGGTACCTGTTGCTACAATACGTAGACGACATTTTGATCGCGACTGAGACGCGAGAACTCTGCATCCAGGTAACGATTGAAATACTGAACCAATTGGGAATGAATGGGTACAAAGTATCGAAAAATAAAGCTCAAATTCTATCCGAGACTGTGATTTATTTAGGATGCGAGCTTTCTCAAGGACAGCAGAAAACACAAACCGTGTGCATGCTATCTGTGCTATTTCAGAACCACGAAACTTACATGAATTAAGATCCTTTTTAGGAATGACAGGATGGTGCAGGCTCTGGATCATGGACTATGGACTTACTGCCAAACCTTTATATGAGGCACAGAAGAATAAGACCTTAGTGTGGGGAAAGCCACAACGAGAGGCTTTCCAGAAATTGAAACCAGCTTTGATGCAGGCACCTGCCTTGGGTCTGCCAGACTTGAGCAAAGAGTTTCAGTTGTTTGTACATGAGCGACAAAGACTTGCCTTGGGGGTATTCACCCAACGACTGGGATCTTGGAAAAGACCTGTCGGCTATTTTTCTAAACAGCTAGATCCGGTAAGTGCTGGGTGGCCGGCGTGCTTACGGGCGGTAGCTGCTACAGTAATACTGATCCAGGAGGTCCGAAAACTAACTATGGGAAAAAGGATAGAAGTGTTTGTATCCCATATGGTGACAACAGTACTGGAACAAAAGGGGGGCCATTGGCTTTCCGCAAGCAGAATGATGAAATACCAGGTAATTCTGACAGAACAAGATGATGTTATTCTAAAAACTACTAACCTAATGAACCCTGCTGAGTTTTTGGGTGCAGGTACTGAAGAAGGAGACCTGGAACATGATTGCGTGGAAGTCATCGAATATACCCACGCAAGTCGCCCTGATTTGAAAGACACTCCGCTGGCAGAAACTGACTGGGAACTCTTTACTGATGGCAGTAGCTTTGTGGAGAACGGAATGCGGTATGCAGGATATGCCATCACTACTGCCAAGACAGTAATTGAGGCTAAGCCCTTACCATCAAACACCTCAGCACAAAAAGCGGAGTTAATCGCCTTAACCAGAGCATTGGAACTCAGCGAAAACAAGAAAGTTAATATATGGACTGATTCAAAATATGCTTTTGGAGTTGTTCATGTGCATGGAGCCCTTTGGAAAGAGCGGGGACTGCTCTCTTCACAAGGAACAAACATGAAGTACCAGCAGGAGATACTGAACCTGCTTAAGACCATTCAAAAGCCATCACAAGTTGCTGTAATGCACTGTAAAGCTCATCAAGGTGGAACATCAAAAATCATCGAGGGAAATCGGCTTGCTGATCAAACAGCTCGGTCAGTAGCACGGCAAGTAAGAACAATGGTGGGCCTTGTCTCCCAGAAGGTAAGAGCAATTGATTTATTACCTTCAGAACCACCTAAATATTCTACAGAAGATGAAAAATTGGCAAGTCTAGTAAGAGCCAGCAAAAATAATTCTGGGTGGTATGTAACCACCAACGGACAAGTTGTGGTACCAACCACTATTATGAGAGGAATACTTCAGACGGAACAACAGAAGTGTCACTGGGGTGCAGAAGCATTGGTGGCTTACCTAAGAAAACAAATTATCTCGGTCCAGATGTTAACAATGGCAAAGTCTATTACAGCTAAGTGTGAAATTTGCTTGAAAAATAATCCTTTAGTAAGAAGAAAAACAGAAATGGGGAAAATTAAGACAGGTGTACAACCTGGGGATTATTGGCAAATAGATTATGTAGAGCTCCCCAGAACCCGAGGATTCAGGTATATACTAGTTGGGGTAGATACCTTTTCAGGATGGCCAGAAGCTTTCCCTTGTCGCACCAACCAAGCAAAAGAGACTGTAAAATGGTTACTAAAGGAAATAATCCCTAGATTTGGGGTACCACTGGGGATATCTTCCGACAGGGGACCACACTTTGTGGCACAATTAGTAAAAGAAATCAGCAGATGTTTGGGAATTAAATGGGAGTTACATAGCCCATGGAGACCCCAGTCTAGTGGGCAAGTGGAGAAAATGAATCAAACTCTAAAAAGGCAACTTAGCAAGATCTGTCAGGAAGCAAAAATTCAATGGCCTCAGGCCTTGCCAATAGCATTGCTGCGCATTAGGATTAAACCTAGGAGTGGGATGTCAGTAAGTTCATACGAGATTTTGTATGGCAAACCATGTGAAGCACCAGACCCAAACCCAGAGGTACATGTGAAAGGTAATCAGGACTTGCACAATTATGTGTTGTCTCTTGGCAGGACATTGAATCGACTCAGATCCGCACTAGTGTGGAATCGCCCACTAGCGCTCGAGAATCCGGTACATGATATAGAGCCTGGAGACACGGTGTATATAAGAACCTGGAATGAAGAACCCTTAAAAGAGCGCTGGGACGGACCCTATCAAGTACTCCTGACTACATTCACCGCAGTCAAAGTTGCTGGAGTAGACTCCTGGATACATTATACCCGAGTGAAAAGAGTTCCAAGACTGTGGAAATCGCAGATAGTGGGTCCTACCACGCTCAAGATTACATCGCAATAATGTCTGGTTTTCATTACCGAATTGTGATTTTGGTTAGAGCGTTTGTACTTTTGAAAATTGGAGGGGGAAGTGCCACTCTATTCCACAAGGCCTCTGATAAACGGTGGGAAAATGGGACAATTCAAATGGGATTGCAAATTAGGCCACGAAGAGCAGTAAACAATAATGAAAGTACCCAGGTGCCACAGGTAGTACAAAGCGTACAGAATCAGGCAGAGAATCTGATGATAGGGCTAATTCGAGATTTTGCATTGACCCAGAATACCAGTAGCATCACTGCTTGCCTTCCAATTCCAAAATCGGCTGAAGATCCAATACAGTGGGGAATAATATCTACCACCTTACCAGAAGTAAATAAAACTAGTAAAATAGCATGTGAATCTCACACTAGAATAGAAGAAGTCCCAACTGAGCGATGGGTAAAAAGCGGACCCCAGACAGAAGTAATGACAATAGAAGATTGTATGAGACTCAGAGGAAAACTTGGTCCAGGTGCTGGGTGGAAAACCAAGTGCACCTATGAAAGCTGGACCAAAGAGACGGTAAATGAAAAGGTTGAACGGACTTACTGGGAATGCAAAGATCAAAATAGCAAAAATAGAACTGAATCATGGAATAACATGTGGACACTGAGTATTGTACAACAATACCAATATAGTGAAGCATTTCCATGGTGTGTACGGTGGTCCAATGTAACAGGAGGAACAACAGTACCATGGTGGAATTGTTCACAAGTAATAACCTGCCAGACAGATGTAAAAGAAATACCTCTGTTCATCATTAAAGTTGCAACAATTGCAGGTTGCATTTGTCAGAAACAATTGGATCCAAAGGAAGCAACCAAAATAGGCATTGATGGAGATAGAATTGATTGTAGAGGCGTTATAGGTAGTGTGGGACATCTGGTTTGGGCCTTAAGTGATGGGACCTGGACAACTCACCTACCAATAGGAGGACCAGTAAGGGAAATTACTCTGGGACTGCCGACCCTATGTCCTATTTGGAAAAAGTCACCCTTGAAAAATAGGCAAGAACTTCTACAGGTTAGGCACAAACGAGAGGTAGATGAAGATGTGTGGCACGAACCATCAAGCAGTGTCAAATTTGGCTGGGCACTAGAATCTTTCTTTGCACCAATTGCGGCCTACAGAAATAGAGAAATGATTGATAAATTGATTGGGCAAATGGATCGATTGGCTAGAATAACTAAAAAGGCTTTTCAGGAACTTAATATACAATTACAGGCTACGACTAAAATGACCTTGCAGAATAGAATGGCACTCGACATAATGTTACTGAAAGAAAATGGTGTCTGTGGATATTTGAAAGACAGAATTGATCGTTGCTGCATCCATATTCCAAACGTAACTTTGGAGGTCGAGAAGGACATTTCCCAACTGACCCAAACAGAGATGGAGCTGCAAAAAGAAAAGCAGGATGCAGAACAGAGCTGGATAGGCGCTCTGTTGAATACATTTGGCTTAAATTTGGGAGGATGGGTACATTCACTACTAGAAAGTGTAGTGGTACTTGAAATTGTGATTGTGCTTCTTTGCTTATTGTATGTAGGTATTAGGCGTGTACTTAGTCAAACAAGTGATCGCATTTTTAGTGTCTTGAGCAGGAATTATGATAATCCTGTATTCGAAAACCCTCCAGCTTATGAAGAATAATCGAAATAGTTGATGAAGGTGAGAATGCATTGTCTAAGAATAGAAAAGCATTCTCAAAGGGGGGACATGTTAGAGATAGAATCAATTTTATAGGGGATTATACTAATACAATCAATACAGTCAATCTTAATAGGAGACTAACAGGATCAATTTTACAAGATGTTCTTTTCTGGGATGGGTACCAGGCTGATTCAACCTTTGCATACCGTGTTTTACCTAATAAGGGAATTGAGCATACCTTTATCTTATCAACCTAGCGTTTATCTTAGCCCAAATATGCTTAGAATGAGGAGAAATATATACAGTACCTCTGGAAAGTAAGCTAGTCAGCAGTTGTGCAATTATAGAGTAGTGCGCATGTGCCGCATCAAAAGGTGAAAAGGACAGAGGCGATGAAGACTACTTACTTCATCCTGAAGACCCCCTGAAAGACCACCAGAGGACACTGCGCATGATCAAAGTAGTTCCAAGGTGTTGCAATCGATGTTGCAATAAATGTTGAGCAACTGTTACATATTCTAATGATCCTAATGAATATATGAATATGTATGTGAATGGACTGCATAAATACTGTGTAACCTAAACTGACGATGGAAGCCAGTTTTGGGTGCGAACCCCTGGTTTCCCAGCGCTGAAATAAAGCACCGCATATAACTACGCCCGTGGTTATGTGTCCTGATTGCTAACATTTTGGCAACCCAGATGGGACCTCGCGGGCATTGCTGAGACGGCTCGCGTCTCGATCCTGCTCTGGCTAGCACCGAGGTATTCTTGGGGAGTGCGTCGGACGCGACCGGCTCTCTGCTGCTCACGACGGACCTCTGATTGGTAAGAAGGTGCTTTATCTGTTGTTTTACCTGGATTACTGGGTACCCATCTGGTCTGGTTCTGTTCTGGTCCTGTAGCCTGCTGGTCAGGCATCCGGTAGCCTGCCGGTCAGATGCGGCGAAAGCCACGCTCGGTTGGGCAGGGAGCTCCCGAGGTATTGCCTAGGCAGCCGTCCGTTAGACAGAGGGAAACCTCTGCAGGTTCGGCATCTGGTATCTGGTTATCTGGTTCTGGTTTTGCCTGTCTGGTTATCTGCGTGCACCTAGGGTCTGGTTACTTGTGCACACCTGGTCTGTTATTTGTGTTATTCAGGCTCACCACTTGGTCTGGTTATTTATCTGGTTGTCTGGGGTCGCCGGTTTCAACAGTGAATATAGATCATCGTTCTGGTAGTTTGACCTGTGTTCGCTGTTGAGACTGGTGATTTCAAAGTTATCCGTGCGTTATCTTTCTGTATTAACCCGTCTCTGCGTTACTCTTTTGTGTTGGTATGTGTGGTACAAAGATGTCACCATTAGACTGTTTGTTGAAACATTGGAAGGAGGCTGGATTTGCACAATCTATGAGTAAAAAGAAATTAGTTGAATATTGTACTCACTGGTGGCCTGAATATGACTTGCCTAATGAAGTACGTTGGCCACCGGAGGGTACTTTAGAACATGGAACTATTGTTGAATTAATGAGGTTTTGTCAAAGGGAAGGTAAATGGGATGAAGTACAGTATGTGGATCTCTTTTTCTATCTTGAACAAAACCAGGACTGGACGAAGGAATGTGGGTTAATGTTAGTCCAGAGGAACGGTATTAATGATAAATGTACGGGCTGTACGGTGGAAAAGAAATGCATAACGTGTTTGGCAGTAGAGAGCAGCCGCGGCAACGCTTCAGATCTGCCGTGTTTAGACGTTGCGCCTTCAGAAATTGATCCCTCTGCACCTAAACCCCTTAAACCCTCGGCACCTGTGCGTCTTACTGAAAGTGATATCGATTCCAGTGGGGATGAGGGGGCAGCAACCGGAGTAAAAGGAGTAACAACTACACCAATATCCCACAGAACTAGGAACAGAGAAAAGGAAGCCCAAAAGGGGGGTGAACCGTCAAATGTAATAGCACCCTTGAGACAGGCGGGTGAACCGTCAAATGTAATAGCACCCTTGAGACAGGCGGTAGGAGTCGGGGGAGAACCAGTTTATGTAAAAGTCCCATTTTCACCAGGAGATCTAATGATTTGGAAACAATCAGCTGGTCCTTACCGGGAAAACCCAGACAAGGTTGCAAGCATAATTAAGATGATAATTAAAACGCAGAATCCCGATTGGGATGATTTGCAGGTGATTCTTGACACATGAATGGATTCTACAGAAAAAGATATGGTTATACGGGTAGCAAGAGATAAAGTAAGAGAGGATATTCGGAATGGGGCTGTGGGCGGTAATGTTGATGAGAATTTCCCAAAAGAGGAACCCCGGTGGGATTATAATACTGGGGCTGGTCAGCTTCGCCTCCGGAGGTATCAGGACTGGTTATTAATTGGTGTTCAGACTGCTATGCCAAAACAAATGAATTGGTCAAAATTGTATAATGTTAGGCAGGAAAAGAATGAATCCCCTTCAGCTTTTTTAGAAAGATTGAAGGAAACTGCAAAAAGATATATGGATTTAGATATTGAAACGGAACAAGCAAGGGTCCAGTTGGCTTTGATCTTTTTGGGGGAGTCTCAGGATGATATTCGGGAGAAATTACAGAAACTGGAGGGGGCACAATTGCGAGATCTGGATGTTATGTTAGAAACAGCCTGGAAAGTTTATAATAATAGAGAAAAGGAGCAGTCGAGGCGTTCTCAGCAAGACTTGTTGGCTCTGGTCCAAGGGCAAGGCAGGGGAATAGGAATGGAAGCCCGCGGCAGGGGAGCTAGAGGCGGCCGAGGGCGCGGTTTTCGGAATGTTCAGGGAACTCCTCTGAGGCCTGTTGTAAAGCTTGGTATAAATCAATGTGCTTATTGTAAGGAGGGAGGACACTGGAAAAATGAGTGCCCGAATCGTCCGGGCCCTACGGGTCGGGTACCAAGCGCAGCAGGGAATGCAATACAAACTATGGTGTTGGGGGAGTATAATAACAACAGCTGACTATATGGCAGCACAGAAACAGATACCCAGAGTAAGGAACCCCTGGTGACGATACAAGTGGGGGATCAGGATGTGAGATTTTTTGGTGGACACAGGGGCTACTTATTCTGTGCTCAATTCTTTACAGGGAACAGTAAGTAATAAAAAGACGACGATTGTTGGTGCCACAGGGAAGGAAGAAGTACAGCCACTCCTACAACCCTTAGATCTGTGTTTTGGAGAAAAGGAGTTAACCCATGAGTTCTTATATGTTCCAGATCGTCCAGTTTCCCTTTTAGGACGGGACTTACTGACCAAATTGGATGCTGTAATAACATTCGAGAATGGAAACCTGGTAATGAAAATTCCAGAATCTAAGGTAGGACAAGTTTTGCTGTTAAAAGAAAACCCAGTAGCAGAGGTACCACAAGCTGTGGAGGAGGCAGTGATCCCCACGGTATGGGCGACTGACATACCTGGGAAATCGAAAACGGCCCAGCCCGTTAAAGTGGAACTGAAGGAAGATGCCAAGCCAGTACAGTTGAGGCAGTACCCACTGAAACGAGAAGCTAGGTTAGGAATAGTGCCTCTAATTGAAAAATTTTTGAGGTATGGAATTCTAGAGGAATGTGAATCAGAATATAATACTCCAATTTTTCCAGTAAAGAAGCCTGATGGTAGTTACCGATTAGTCCAAGATTTGCGGGCTGTAAACCAGATCACTAAGGACATTTATCCGGTATTTGTAAACCCATATACCTTGTTAACATCTGTGAAGGAGAAATAGAAATGGTTTACTGTACTTGATTTAAAAGATGCCTTCTTCTGCATACCCCTCGACCAGGAAAGCAAAAAATTGTTTGCCTTTGAATGGGAAAATCCACACAATGGAAGGAAAACTCAGTTAACCTGGACACGTCTTCCGCAAGGATTCAAGAATAGCCCAACAATTTTTGGAAATCAGTTGGCTAAGGAACTCGAGGAATGGACTACGAAAGGCCACATCATAATCCCTCGACAACGGTACCTGTTGCTACAATACGTAGACGACATTTTGATCGCGACTGAGACGCGAGAACTCTGCATCCAGGTAACGATTGAAATACTGAACCAATTGGGAATGAATGGGTACAAAGTATCGAAAAATAAAGCTCAAATTCTATCCGAGACTGTGATTTATTTAGGATGCGAGCTTTCTCAAGGACAGCAGAAAACACAAACCGTGTGCATGCTATCTGTGCTATTTCAGAACCACGAAACTTACATGAATTAAGATCCTTTTTAGGAATGACAGGATGGTGCAGGCTCTGGATCATGGACTATGGACTTACTGCCAAACCTTTATATGAGGCACAGAAGAATAAGACCTTAGTGTGGGGAAAGCCACAACGAGAGGCTTTCCAGAAATTGAAACCAGCTTTGATGCAGGCACCTGCCTTGGGTCTGCCAGACTTGAGCAAAGAGTTTCAGTTGTTTGTACATGAGCGACAAAGACTTGCCTTGGGGGTATTCACCCAACGACTGGGATCTTGGAAAAGACCTGTCGGCTATTTTTCTAAACAGCTAGATCCGGTAAGTGCTGGGTGGCCGGCGTGCTTACGGGCGGTAGCTGCTACAGTAATACTGATCCAGGAGGTCCGAAAACTAACTATGGGAAAAAGGATAGAAGTGTTTGTATCCCATATGGTGACAACAGTACTGGAACAAAAGGGGGGCCATTGGCTTTCCGCAAGCAGAATGATGAAATACCAGGTAATTCTGACAGAACAAGATGATGTTATTCTAAAAACTACTAACCTAATGAACCCTGCTGAGTTTTTGGGTGCAGGTACTGAAGAAGGAGACCTGGAACATGATTGCGTGGAAGTCATCGAATATACCCACGCAAGTCGCCCTGATTTGAAAGACACTCCGCTGGCAGAAACTGACTGGGAACTCTTTACTGATGGCAGTAGCTTTGTGGAGAACGGAATGCGGTATGCAGGATATGCCATCACTACTGCCAAGACAGTAATTGAGGCTAAGCCCTTACCATCAAACACCTCAGCACAAAAAGCGGAGTTAATCGCCTTAACCAGAGCATTGGAACTCAGCGAAAACAAGAAAGTTAATATATGGACTGATTCAAAATATGCTTTTGGAGTTGTTCATGTGCATGGAGCCCTTTGGAAAGAGCGGGGACTGCTCTCTTCACAAGGAACAAACATGAAGTACCAGCAGGAGATACTGAACCTGCTTAAGACCATTCAAAAGCCATCACAAGTTGCTGTAATGCACTGTAAAGCTCATCAAGGTGGAACATCAAAAATCATCGAGGGAAATCGGCTTGCTGATCAAACAGCTCGGTCAGTAGCACGGCAAGTAAGAACAATGGTGGGCCTTGTCTCCCAGAAGGTAAGAGCAATTGATTTATTACCTTCAGAACCACCTAAATATTCTACAGAAGATGAAAAATTGGCAAGTCTAGTAAGAGCCAGCAAAAATAATTCTGGGTGGTATGTAACCACCAACGGACAAGTTGTGGTACCAACCACTATTATGAGAGGAATACTTCAGACGGAACAACAGAAGTGTCACTGGGGTGCAGAAGCATTGGTGGCTTACCTAAGAAAACAAATTATCTCGGTCCAGATGTTAACAATGGCAAAGTCTATTACAGCTAAGTGTGAAATTTGCTTGAAAAATAATCCTTTAGTAAGAAGAAAAACAGAAATGGGGAAAATTAAGACAGGTGTACAACCTGGGGATTATTGGCAAATAGATTATGTAGAGCTCCCCAGAACCCGAGGATTCAGGTATATACTAGTTGGGGTAGATACCTTTTCAGGATGGCCAGAAGCTTTCCCTTGTCGCACCAACCAAGCAAAAGAGACTGTAAAATGGTTACTAAAGGAAATAATCCCTAGATTTGGGGTACCACTGGGGATATCTTCCGACAGGGGACCACACTTTGTGGCACAATTAGTAAAAGAAATCAGCAGATGTTTGGGAATTAAATGGGAGTTACATAGCCCATGGAGACCCCAGTCTAGTGGGCAAGTGGAGAAAATGAATCAAACTCTAAAAAGGCAACTTAGCAAGATCTGTCAGGAAGCAAAAATTCAATGGCCTCAGGCCTTGCCAATAGCATTGCTGCGCATTAGGATTAAACCTAGGAGTGGGATGTCAGTAAGTTCATACGAGATTTTGTATGGCAAACCATGTGAAGCACCAGACCCAAACCCAGAGGTACATGTGAAAGGTAATCAGGACTTGCACAATTATGTGTTGTCTCTTGGCAGGACATTGAATCGACTCAGATCCGCACTAGTGTGGAATCGCCCACTAGCGCTCGAGAATCCGGTACATGATATAGAGCCTGGAGACACGGTGTATATAAGAACCTGGAATGAAGAACCCTTAAAAGAGCGCTGGGACGGACCCTATCAAGTACTCCTGACTACATTCACCGCAGTCAAAGTTGCTGGAGTAGACTCCTGGATACATTATACCCGAGTGAAAAGAGTTCCAAGACTGTGGAAATCGCAGATAGTGGGTCCTACCACGCTCAAGATTACATCGCAATAATGTCTGGTTTTCATTACCGAATTGTGATTTTGGTTAGAGCGTTTGTACTTTTGAAAATTGGAGGGGGAAGTGCCACTCTATTCCACAAGGCCTCTGATAAACGGTGGGAAAATGGGACAATTCAAATGGGATTGCAAATTAGGCCACGAAGAGCAGTAAACAATAATGAAAGTACCCAGGTGCCACAGGTAGTACAAAGCGTACAGAATCAGGCAGAGAATCTGATGATAGGGCTAATTCGAGATTTTGCATTGACCCAGAATACCAGTAGCATCACTGCTTGCCTTCCAATTCCAAAATCGGCTGAAGATCCAATACAGTGGGGAATAATATCTACCACCTTACCAGAAGTAAATAAAACTAGTAAAATAGCATGTGAATCTCACACTAGAATAGAAGAAGTCCCAACTGAGCGATGGGTAAAAAGCGGACCCCAGACAGAAGTAATGACAATAGAAGATTGTATGAGACTCAGAGGAAAACTTGGTCCAGGTGCTGGGTGGAAAACCAAGTGCACCTATGAAAGCTGGACCAAAGAGACGGTAAATGAAAAGGTTGAACGGACTTACTGGGAATGCAAAGATCAAAATAGCAAAAATAGAACTGAATCATGGAATAACATGTGGACACTGAGTATTGTACAACAATACCAATATAGTGAAGCATTTCCATGGTGTGTACGGTGGTCCAATGTAACAGGAGGAACAACAGTACCATGGTGGAATTGTTCACAAGTAATAACCTGCCAGACAGATGTAAAAGAAATACCTCTGTTCATCATTAAAGTTGCAACAATTGCAGGTTGCATTTGTCAGAAACAATTGGATCCAAAGGAAGCAACCAAAATAGGCATTGATGGAGATAGAATTGATTGTAGAGGCGTTATAGGTAGTGTGGGACATCTGGTTTGGGCCTTAAGTGATGGGACCTGGACAACTCACCTACCAATAGGAGGACCAGTAAGGGAAATTACTCTGGGACTGCCGACCCTATGTCCTATTTGGAAAAAGTCACCCTTGAAAAATAGGCAAGAACTTCTACAGGTTAGGCACAAACGAGAGGTAGATGAAGATGTGTGGCACGAACCATCAAGCAGTGTCAAATTTGGCTGGGCACTAGAATCTTTCTTTGCACCAATTGCGGCCTACAGAAATAGAGAAATGATTGATAAATTGATTGGGCAAATGGATCGATTGGCTAGAATAACTAAAAAGGCTTTTCAGGAACTTAATATACAATTACAGGCTACGACTAAAATGACCTTGCAGAATAGAATGGCACTCGACATAATGTTACTGAAAGAAAATGGTGTCTGTGGATATTTGAAAGACAGAATTGATCGTTGCTGCATCCATATTCCAAACGTAACTTTGGAGGTCGAGAAGGACATTTCCCAACTGACCCAAACAGAGATGGAGCTGCAAAAAGAAAAGCAGGATGCAGAACAGAGCTGGATAGGCGCTCTGTTGAATACATTTGGCTTAAATTTGGGAGGATGGGTACATTCACTACTAGAAAGTGTAGTGGTACTTGAAATTGTGATTGTGCTTCTTTGCTTATTGTATGTAGGTATTAGGCGTGTACTTAGTCAAACAAGTGATCGCATTTTTAGTGTCTTGAGCAGGAATTATGATAATCCTGTATTCGAAAACCCTCCAGCTTATGAAGAATAATCGAAATAGTTGATGAAGGTGAGAATGCATTGTCTAAGAATAGAAAAGCATTCTCAAAGGGGGGACATGTTAGAGATAGAATCAATTTTATAGGGGATTATACTAATACAATCAATACAGTCAATCTTAATAGGAGACTAACAGGATCAATTTTACAAGATGTTCTTTTCTGGGATGGGTACCAGGCTGATTCAACCTTTGCATACCGTGTTTTACCTAATAAGGGAATTGAGCATACCTTTATCTTATCAACCTAGCGTTTATCTTAGCCCAAATATGCTTAGAATGAGGAGAAATATATACAGTACCTCTGGAAAGTAAGCTAGTCAGCAGTTGTGCAATTATAGAGTAGTGCGCATGTGCCGCATCAAAAGGTGAAAAGGACAGAGGCGATGAAGACTACTTACTTCATCCTGAAGACCCCCTGAAAGACCACCAGAGGACACTGCGCATGATCAAAGTAGTTCCAAGGTGTTGCAATCGATGTTGCAATAAATGTTGAGCAACTGTTACATATTCTAATGATCCTAATGAATATATGAATATGTATGTGAATGGACTGCATAAATACTGTGTAACCTAAACTGACGATGGAAGCCAGTTTTGGGTGCGAACCCCTGGTTTCCCAGCGCTGAAATAAAGCACCGCATATAACTACGCCCGTGGTTATGTGTCCTGATTGCTAACATTTTGGCAACCCAGATGGGACCTCGCGGGCATTGCTGAGACGGCTCGCGTCTCGATCCTGCTCTGGCTAGCACCGAGGTATTCTTGGGGAGTGCGTCGGACGCGACCGGCTCTCTGCTGCTCACGACGGACCTCTGATTGGTAAGAAGGTGCTTTATCTGTTGTTTTACCTGGATTACTGGGTACCCATCTGGTCTGGTTCTGTTCTGGTCCTGTAGCCTGCTGGTCAGGCATCCGGTAGCCTGCCGGTCAGATGCGGCGAAAGCCACGCTCGGTTGGGCAGGGAGCTCCCGAGGTATTGCCTAGGCAGCCGTCCGTTAGACAGAGGGAAACCTCTGCAGGTTCGGCATCTGGTATCTGGTTATCTGGTTCTGGTTTTGCCTGTCTGGTTATCTGCGTGCACCTAGGGTCTGGTTACTTGTGCACACCTGGTCTGTTATTTGTGTTATTCAGGCTCACCACTTGGTCTGGTTATTTATCTGGTTGTCTGGGGTCGCCGGTTTCAACAGTGAATATAGATCATCGTTCTGGTAGTTTGACCTGTGTTCGCTGTTGAGACTGGTGATTTCAAAGTTATCCGTGCGTTATCTTTCTGTATTAACCCGTCTCTGCGTTACTCTTTTGTGTTGGTATGTGTGGTACAAAGATGTCACCATTAGACTGTTTGTTGAAACATTGGAAGGAGGCTGGATTTGCACAATCTATGAGTAAAAAGAAATTAGTTGAATATTGTACTCACTGGTGGCCTGAATATGACTTGCCTAATGAAGTACGTTGGCCACCGGAGGGTACTTTAGAACATGGAACTATTGTTGAATTAATGAGGTTTTGTCAAAGGGAAGGTAAATGGGATGAAGTACAGTATGTGGATCTCTTTTTCTATCTTGAACAAAACCAGGACTGGACGAAGGAATGTGGGTTAATGTTAGTCCAGAGGAACGGTATTAATGATAAATGTACGGGCTGTACGGTGGAAAAGAAATGCATAACGTGTTTGGCAGTAGAGAGCAGCCGCGGCAACGCTTCAGATCTGCCGTGTTTAGACGTTGCGCCTTCAGAAATTGATCCCTCTGCACCTAAACCCCTTAAACCCTCGGCACCTGTGCGTCTTACTGAAAGTGATATCGATTCCAGTGGGGATGAGGGGGCAGCAACCGGAGTAAAAGGAGTAACAACTACACCAATATCCCACAGAACTAGGAACAGAGAAAAGGAAGCCCAAAAGGGGGGTGAACCGTCAAATGTAATAGCACCCTTGAGACAGGCGGGTGAACCGTCAAATGTAATAGCACCCTTGAGACAGGCGGTAGGAGTCGGGGGAGAACCAGTTTATGTAAAAGTCCCATTTTCACCAGGAGATCTAATGATTTGGAAACAATCAGCTGGTCCTTACCGGGAAAACCCAGACAAGGTTGCAAGCATAATTAAGATGATAATTAAAACGCAGAATCCCGATTGGGATGATTTGCAGGTGATTCTTGACACATGAATGGATTCTACAGAAAAAGATATGGTTATACGGGTAGCAAGAGATAAAGTAAGAGAGGATATTCGGAATGGGGCTGTGGGCGGTAATGTTGATGAGAATTTCCCAAAAGAGGAACCCCGGTGGGATTATAATACTGGGGCTGGTCAGCTTCGCCTCCGGAGGTATCAGGACTGGTTATTAATTGGTGTTCAGACTGCTATGCCAAAACAAATGAATTGGTCAAAATTGTATAATGTTAGGCAGGAAAAGAATGAATCCCCTTCAGCTTTTTTAGAAAGATTGAAGGAAACTGCAAAAAGATATATGGATTTAGATATTGAAACGGAACAAGCAAGGGTCCAGTTGGCTTTGATCTTTTTGGGGGAGTCTCAGGATGATATTCGGGAGAAATTACAGAAACTGGAGGGGGCACAATTGCGAGATCTGGATGTTATGTTAGAAACAGCCTGGAAAGTTTATAATAATAGAGAAAAGGAGCAGTCGAGGCGTTCTCAGCAAGACTTGTTGGCTCTGGTCCAAGGGCAAGGCAGGGGAATAGGAATGGAAGCCCGCGGCAGGGGAGCTAGAGGCGGCCGAGGGCGCGGTTTTCGGAATGTTCAGGGAACTCCTCTGAGGCCTGTTGTAAAGCTTGGTATAAATCAATGTGCTTATTGTAAGGAGGGAGGACACTGGAAAAATGAATGCCCGAATCGTCCGGGCCCTACGGGTCGGGTACCAAGCGCAGCAGGGAATGCAATACAAACTATGGTGTTGGGGGAGTATAATAACAACAGCTGACTATATGGCAGCACAGAAACAGATACCCAGAGTAAGGAACCCCTGGTGACGATACAAGTGGGGGATCAGGATGTGAGATTTTTTGGTGGACACAGGGGCTACTTATTCTGTGCTCAATTCTTTACAGGGAACAGTAAGTAATAAAAAGACGACGATTGTTGGTGCCACAGGGAAGGAAGAAGTACAGCCACTCCTACAACCTTTAGATCTGTGTTTTGGAGAAAAGGAGTTAACCCATGAGTTCTTATATGTTCCAGATCGTCCAGTTTCCCTTTTAGGACGGGACTTACTGACCAAATTGGATGCTGTAATAACATTCGAGAATGGAAACCTGGTAATGAAAATTCCAGAATCTAAGGTAGGACAAGTTTTGCTGTTAAAAGAAAACCCAGTAGCAGAGGTACCACAAGCTGTGGAGGAGGCAGTGATCCCCACGGTATGGGCGACTGACATACCTGGGAAATCGAAAACGGCCCAGCCCGTTAAAGTGGAACTGAAGGAAGATGCCAAGCCAGTACAGTTGAGGCAGTACTCACTGAAACTAGAAGCTAGGTTAGGAATAGTGCCTCTAATTGAAAAATTTTTGAGGTATGGAATTCTAGAGGAATGTGAATCAGAATATAATACTCCAATTTTTCCAGTAAAGAAGCCTGATGGTAGTTACCGATTAGTCCAAGATTTGCGGGCTGTAAACCAGATCACTAAGGACATTTATCCGGTATTTGTAAACCCATATACCTTGTTAACATCTGTGAAGGAGAAATAGAAATGGTTTACTGTACTTGATTTAAAAGATGCCTTCTTCTGCATACCCCTCGACCAGGAAAGCAAAAAATTGTTTGCCTTTGAATGGGAAAATCCACACAATGGAAGGAAAACTCAGTTAACCTGGACACGTCTTCCGCAAGGATTCAAGAATAGCCCAACTATTTTTGGAAATCAGTTGGCTAAGGAACTCGAGGAATGGACTACGAAAGGCCACATCATAATCCCTCGACAACGGTACCTGTTGCTACAATACGTAGACGACATTTTGATCGCGACTGAGACGCGAGAACTCTGCATCCAGGTAACGATTGAAATACTGAACCAATTGGGAATGAATGGGTACAAAGTATCGAAAAATAAAGCTCAAATTCTATCCGAGACTGTGATTTATTTAGGATGCGAGCTTTCTCAAGGACAGCAGAAAACACAAACCGTGTGCATGCTATCTGTGCTATTTCAGAACCACGAAACTTACATGAATTAAGATCCTTTTTAGGAATGACAGGATGGTGCAGGCTCTGGATCATGGACTATGGACTTACTGCCAAACCTTTATATGAGGCACAGAAGAATAAGACCTTAGTGTGGGGAAAGCCACAACGAGAGGCTTTCCAGAAATTGAAACCAGCTTTGATGCAGGCACCTGCCTTGGGTCTGCCAGACTTGAGCAAAGAGTTTCAGTTGTTTGTACATGAGCGACAAAGACTTGCCTTGGGGGTATTCACCCAACGACTGGGATCTTGGAAAAGACCTGTCGGCTATTTTTCTAAACAGCTAGATCCGGTAAGTGCTGGGTGGCCGGCGTGCTTACGGGCGGTAGCTGCTACAGTAATACTGATCCAGGAGGTCCGAAAACTAACTATGGGAAAAAGGATAGAAGTGTTTGTATCCCATATGGTGACAACAGTACTGGAACAAAAGGGGGGCCATTGGCTTTCCGCAAGCAGAATGATGAAATACCAGGTAATTCTGACAGAACAAGATGATGTTATTCTAAAAACTACTAACCTAATGAACCCTGCTGAGTTTTTGGGTGCAGGTACTGAAGAAGGAGACCTGGAACATGATTGCGTGGAAGTCATCGAATATACCCACGCAAGTCGCCCTGATTTGAAAGACACTCCGCTGGCAGAAACTGACTGGGAACTCTTTACTGATGGCAGTAGCTTTGTGGAGAACGGAATGCGGTATGCAGGATATGCCATCACTACTGCCAAGACAGTAATTGAGGCTAAGCCCTTACCATCAAACACCTCAGCACAAAAAGCGGAGTTAATCGCCTTAACCAGAGCATTGGAACTCAGCGAAAACAAGAAAGTTAATATATGGACTGATTCAAAATATGCTTTTGGAGTTGTTCATGTGCATGGAGCCCTTTGGAAAGAGCGGGGACTGCTCTCTTCACAAGGAACAAACATGAAGTACCAGCAGGAGATACTGAACCTGCTTAAGACCATTCAAAAGCCATCACAAGTTGCTGTAATGCACTGTAAAGCTCATCAAGGTGGAACATCAAAAATCATCGAGGGAAATCGGCTTGCTGATCAAACAGCTCGGTCAGTAGCACGGCAAGTAAGAACAATGGTGGGCCTTGTCTCCCAGAAGGTAAGAGCAATTGATTTATTACCTTCAGAACCACCTAAATATTCTACAGAAGATGAAAAATTGGCAAGTCTAGTAAGAGCCAGCAAAAATAATTCTGGGTGGTATGTAACCACCAACGGACAAGTTGTGGTACCAACCACTATTATGAGAGGAATACTTCAGACGGAACAACAGAAGTGTCACTGGGGTGCAGAAGCATTGGTGGCTTACCTAAGAAAACAAATTATCTCGGTCCAGATGTTAACAATGGCAAAGTCTATTACAGCTAAGTGTGAAATTTGCTTGAAAAATAATCCTTTAGTAAGAAGAAAAACAGAAATGGGGAAAATTAAGACAGGTGTACAACCTGGGGATTATTGGCAAATAGATTATGTAGAGCTCCCCAGAACCCGAGGATTCAGGTATATACTAGTTGGGGTAGATACCTTTTCAGGATGGCCAGAAGCTTTCCCTTGTCGCACCAACCAAGCAAAAGAGACTGTAAAATGGTTACTAAAGGAAATAATCCCTAGATTTGGGGTACCACTGGGGATATCTTCCGACAGGGGACCACACTTTGTGGCACAATTAGTAAAAGAAATCAGCAGATGTTTGGGAATTAAATGGGAGTTACATAGCCCATGGAGACCCCAGTCTAGTGGGCAAGTGGAGAAAATGAATCAAACTCTAAAAAGGCAACTTAGCAAGATCTGTCAGGAAGCAAAAATTCAATGGCCTCAGGCCTTGCCAATAGCATTGCTGCGCATTAGGATTAAACCTAGGAGTGGGATGTCAGTAAGTTCATACGAGATTTTGTATGGCAAACCATGTGAAGCACCAGACCCAAACCCAGAGGTACATGTGAAAGGTAATCAGGACTTGCACAATTATGTGTTGTCTCTTGGCAGGACATTGAATCGACTCAGATCCGCACTAGTGTGGAATCGCCCACTAGCGCTCGAGAATCCGGTACATGATATAGAGCCTGGAGACACGGTGTATATAAGAACCTGGAATGAAGAACCCTTAAAAGAGCGCTGGGACGGACCCTATCAAGTACTCCTGACTACATTCACCGCAGTCAAAGTTGCTGGAGTAGACTCCTGGATACATTATACCCGAGTGAAAAGAGTTCCAAGACTGTGGAAATCGCAGATAGTGGGTCCTACCACGCTCAAGATTACATCGCAATAATGTCTGGTTTTCATTACCGAATTGTGATTTTGGTTAGAGCGTTTGTACTTTTGAAAATTGGAGGGGGAAGTGCCACTCTATTCCACAAGGCCTCTGATAAACGGTGGGAAAATGGGACAATTCAAATGGGATTGCAAATTAGGCCACGAAGAGCAGTAAACAATAATGAAAGTACCCAGGTGCCACAGGTAGTACAAAGCGTACAGAATCAGGCAGAGAATCTGATGATAGGGCTAATTCGAGATTTTGCATTGACCCAGAATACCAGTAGCATCACTGCTTGCCTTCCAATTCCAAAATCGGCTGAAGATCCAATACAGTGGGGAATAATATCTACCACCTTACCAGAAGTAAATAAAACTAGTAAAATAGCATGTGAATCTCACACTAGAATAGAAGAAGTCCCAACTGAGCGATGGGTAAAAAGCGGACCCCAGACAGAAGTAATGACAATAGAAGATTGTATGAGACTCAGAGGAAAACTTGGTCCAGGTGCTGGGTGGAAAACCAAGTGCACCTATGAAAGCTGGACCAAAGAGACGGTAAATGAAAAGGTTGAACGGACTTACTGGGAATGCAAAGATCAAAATAGCAAAAATAGAACTGAATCATGGAATAACATGTGGACACTGAGTATTGTACAACAATACCAATATAGTGAAGCATTTCCATGGTGTGTACGGTGGTCCAATGTAACAGGAGGAACAACAGTACCATGGTGGAATTGTTCACAAGTAATAACCTGCCAGACAGATGTAAAAGAAATACCTCTGTTCATCATTAAAGTTGCAACAATTCCAGGTTGCATTTGTCAGAAACAATTGGATCCAAAGGAAGCAACCAAAATAGGCATTGATGGAGATAGAATTGATTGTAGAGGCGTTATAGGTAGTGTGGGACATCTGGTTTGGGCCTTAAGTGATGGGACCTGGACAACTCACCTACCAATAGGAGGACCAGTAAGGGAAATTACTCTGGGACTGCCGACCCTATGTCCTATTTGGAAAAAGTCACCCTTGAAAAATAGGCAAGAACTTCTACAGGTTAGGCACAAACGAGAGGTAGATGAAGATGTGTGGCACGAACCATCAAGCAGTGTCAAATTTGGCTGGGCACTAGAATCTTTCTTTGCACCAATTGCGGCCTACAGAAATAGAGAAATGATTGATAAATTGATTGGGCAAATGGATCGATTGGCTAGAATAACTAAAAAGGCTTTTCAGGAACTTAATATACAATTACAGGCTACGACTAAAATGACCTTGCAGAATAGAATGGCACTCGACATAATGTTACTGAAAGAAAATGGTGTCTGTGGATATTTGAAAGACAGAATTGATCGTTGCTGTATCCATATTCCAAACGTAACTTTGGAGGTCGAGAAGGACATTTCCCAACTGACCCAAACAGAGATGGAGCTGCAAAAAGAAAAGCAGGATGCAGAACAGAGCTGGATAGGAGCTCTGTTGGATTCATTTGGTTTAAATTTAGGAGGATGGGTACATTCACTACTAGAAAGCTTAATTGTACTTACAATTGTGATTATACTTCTTTGTTTATTATATGCAGGTATTGAACGTGTAATTAGTCAAACAGATGCTAAGAATAACCACATTTTTAGTGTCCTGAGTAGGAATTACGCTAATCCTGTATTTGACAGCCATCCAGCTAGCCCTCCAGCTTATGAACTGTCACATTTGCCAAATCACCAACCAAATCAATAATTGAAGAGGTTGTTTCAAGTGAAAATCCATTGTCTAAAAAAAGGATTTTCAAAGAGGGGAAGATGATAGTAATCAACCTTACAAGATGTTTTTTTCCATGGAACAGGACAGGATGGGTCTTCCCTGAATATCGCTGGATCTGTTACAATTGAATAAATATTAGGATAGCAACCAGCCCTGTAGCCATAGAACTCTTGTAATCAGTAACCAAACTCTGTTCTTAAAGCTGACATAGATTTATGGTATATTCTTATAACGCAGGTAACTGTAACCGAGCCTTATTTTTAAGGTGGACATAGATTTACGATATATTCTTTTAAAGTTGGTACCGTAGAAAATAACTGATAATCATAGCATCTTTTAGACAGAAAGTTTGTGTTAGAATAGGTGTGGAATATGCTAATGGTTGTCAGGGGTGTAATGAATATGTATGTGACTGACTTGTATAATAAGGTATGGTCTGAATCAGCTGTTCGAAGCCAGCTTTGGTTGTGAACCCCCGGTTTCCCAGTGCTGAAATAAAGCACCGCATATAATTACGTCCATGGTTATGTGTCCTGATTGCTAACAGGTCCATTTGGCCACTCCCAGGTCCCTCCCGAACTCCTGGGTCCCTTGGTGCACTACTGGGTCCCTCCCGAACTCCTGGGTCCATTGGGGCACTCCTGGGTCCCTCCCGAACTCCTGGGTCCAACTCGAACTCCTGGGTCCCTCCAGAAATCCTGGGTCCCTCCTGAACTCCTGGGTCCGACCCAAACTCTTGGTTCCCTTGGGGCACTCCTGGGTCTCTCTTGAACTCCTGGGTCCCTTGGGGCACTCTGGGGTCCCTCCCAAACTCCTGGGTCCCTTGGGGCACTCTGGGGTCCCTCCCGAACTCCTGGGTCCCTCCCCAGCTCTTGGGTCCTCCCCGAACTCCTGGGTCTCTCCCTGAACAGCTGGATCCCTTGGGGCACTCCTGGGTCCCTTTCCGAACTCCTGGGTCCCTTGAGGTATACCTGGGTCGCTAGGGGCACCCCTGGGTCCCTCCCGAACCCCTGTGTCCATTGGGGCACTCCTGGGTCCTTCCTGAACTCCTCGGTCCCTTGGGGCACTCCTGGGTTCGACCCTAACTCCTGGGTTCCTCCAGAAATCCTGGGTCCCTCCTGAACTCCTGGGTCCCTTGGGGCACTCCTCTCTCCTTCCCAACTCCTGGGTCTCTCCCCGAACAGCTGGATCCCTTGGGGCACTCCTTGGTCCTTTTCCGAACTCCTGGGTCCCTTGAGGTATACCTGGGTTGCTAGGGGCACTCCTGGGTCCGTCCCGAACCCCTGTGTCCATTGGGGTTCTCCTGGGTTCCTCCCGAACTCCTGGGTCCGACCCGAACTCCTGGGTCAATCTTGAACTCCTTGGTCCCTCCTGACCTCCTGGGTTCCTCCCGATTTCCTGGATCCGTCCCGAACTCCTGGGTCCCCCCCGAACTATTGGGAGCCTCCCCGAACTCCTGGCTTTCTTCGGGCACTCCTGGGTCCCTTCTGACGGGCCTGGGACAGTGCTGGACGGCCTGTGGTGGAGATGGCCAAGGGCACTGGCAAGGCTGAATGTCCCTGACAGACCCAAGGGCTTTGTCCCCTTGTCTATGGCTGATGTTCCTGCCACCAAGGCCTACGAGGAGACACATCAGTTGTCACGGTCCCGGGGCCTCCCTGCGCCCCCTGGGGAGGCTGAGGAGGCGCCACACTACTGTCCTCCGCTTGGCATCGCACTCCAAAATGCAACTTTCACCTCAAATCTCCTCACAAACTCCCCCAAAACGCCATGTTTTTCTACCTCAAATCCCCTCCAAGTCCCCCAAAACACGATTTTTACTTTCAAATCCCCTCACAAACTCCCTTAAGATGCCACTTTTTACCTCAGATCCCCTCAGAAACTCCCAAAAAATGAGGGGGTTTGCCCTGAAAATGAGTATTTACACCCTACAGATGGAGCTCTAGGCCCAAAATAAGGCTTTAGGCCCTAGAAATGAGTATTTGGACCCTCAGAATGAGGATTTAGACCCTAAAAAGAAAGTTTTCTTCCCACGGCACGGCAGTGAGCGCGTCTGTCACATCCCCCATCCTGCACCCGTTTCTGGGAGCGCTGGACGGAGCAGCGGACTGTTCAAGACTGAGAGCAACGGGGGTGGAACTTGTAGAAACTGGGATTCAAATTTGGCCAAGGCCACCCTGAGAGCACCCAGGTGCCCAGGGCTGAGCTGACCCTGGGCCTCCCAAGGAGACACCCTGGCCTCCCTCCCCAGGCGCAGGGTCACAGTGGGGCCCTTTGTGACCTCACACTGTGACTCCCACTGCCCCGCATGTGCTCAGCGCAGCCGTGGCCCCAGCCCACACTGTCCGGCAGGACGGTGACGGGACAGGGTGCGAGCACGGAGCTGGCGAGAGCCCCGAGCGTAGCCCACGTCTTTCAGAGATTCATAGAATCAGAGAGTCATTTTGGGTGGAAGAAACGCTAAAGATCGTCGAGTCCAACCAGCCACAACCTATCTCTAGCTGCCCTGGCAGACTCACGCAAGGAGTCCCTGAGTGCAGCTCCCATCTTTCACTAGCGAGGAGCTTCCAACCACAGCCCACGTCTTTTACCGCTGCCCCTGGCAGACCCGCACCACCAAGACGTTTAGCTGAAGCTCCCCAGTTCCCGACTCTCACCCCTTCACCCCATCGAGCAGGATGGCGCAGAGACCCCCCAGCCGCCCCAGGCTGGCCCTGCAGGACGTCAGGGCTCGTGGGGTCGTCCGAGCTCCATCGCAGCACGAGGTGGATGTGGCCCAGCCACCAGAGATTGGTGAGTGAGGGGCCTTGATTGTCTGGGCAGGGTGGGGGGCAGCCCTTCCTCTGCTCTGTCCTGCAGACCTGCAAACCCTCTCTGCAGCCCTCCCTGCTCTCCTCCTTCATTAGATGCCAGCTGGTTACCTGTTTATGAATTTGAAGAGCAAAGCGTGAACTTCATCGTGACCTTTGTCGGCAACCCAGACAAGGTAACTACGGCTGTGTCAAAGGCGGCTGTGCCGGCGTCTGCTGGCAGGGGCTCTGCTGCGGGGCTGCTGGAGGGAGCTGGCTGGGCAGAGCTGCTGCTCCCAGGTCTCCAATGGGCACCGCACCCCGTGCTGCGGTGCTGCTGGGCGTGTCCCCATCTCACACTCCCTGTTTGTCTCTCTGCTCTACGTCTGCCAGGAGGAGAGCCAGACGATTCGTTTTCTCCTGAGCATCTGTGAGCTGTGTGACAGCAGCCAGCGCCGCGGTCTGACCCAGGGCCTAGATGTCTTCTGCCAGAGATACGAGCTGGCAGAAAATATCAAGGTGAGGGGATACCTGGCGGCTGTGGGGAAGGGATGGAGGCCCCTGGCACCGGCACCCTGTGAGGACAGCGTTGGGCAGGGGCTGGTGGCACTGGGTGCTGGCGGCTGCCAGGTCCCATCCCGGCTGTGCTCTGCAGGTGCTGCTGGAAGAGGAGCCCAGAGAGCAGCTGCGCATGGCGGTGTGGTGGCAGGCCACGCTTGCCATTGCCACATTGAGGTACCTGTCCGTGGCTCCTGGCGACTCCCAGAGCCCCATGTCCGCCTGCATGAGGCCTCGAGGCGCTGCTCCCAGCACCAGTGTCTAATTGGCTCCTCTGTCTCTTTGCAGCTCGGTGGAGGGAGTGCTGGAGGGCAAAGAGAGAAGTCTAATCCAAGTGGTCTTCTCCAGTCTCTTCTTGCCTCCTCCAGAAGAGGAAATGCCATACGCCACCTATTGCGTCTACTTCTTGGTAAGTGCTGGGTGAGCTACAGGAGCCCCCGGTCCCTCTGGGCTGCTCCCCTACCACCCCATGCTGCGATATGACCATAGATCCAAGGCAGGGCAGGGTCTCAGCTCTGCTGTCCCACCCTCATCCCTTCATCCCCTGCCTGTGGGCCTGGCCAAGTCCAGTTTCGCAGGCTGCTCTGCCCGCAGCAGATTATTTGCCGCTGGGTCTCTCCCAGGCACAGCAAAGCAGCGTGAGAGTCATCCCTTGCTGCTGGGAGCTCAGATCAGTCCCCTGCGGGCGAGAGGGATGGCAGGAAACATGGCCACAACTCCTTGTCTTCTTTGCAGACCATGACATCCATGGACTTCATGCTGCAGGAGTTGCTTCTCAACTCTCCTGCCTGCAGAGTCGGCGAGCTGCTGCAGAACATCTTCCAGGTCTGGGGCGTGCAAAGTCTGGGCTTCACAAGGGCTGTTCCTGGCCCTGGGGGACGGGATGTCCACTCTGGAGGTGACAGTCCCACCCCATGCTGTGCAGAGACAGCGCGCTGCCGGGAGGGTGCCCACCTCCCTGGGAAACCTGGGGCTGCCCTCCAGGCAACTCCGCGGCACAGTGGCCGCAGAGGGTGGCATCTGCCTTCCTGCCTGGCCACAGGGCTGGCCCGGGGCCTTTGTCCCAAGCCTGCCAGGGATCCTAGGGCAGGAACCCCACTACAGGCTTTGCTCGAGACCAGGGGAAGCCTTAATGGAGTGGGCCAGTCCATCCCAGCAGCTGAGCACTGCTGCTTCTGCTGGAGCGGGGGGCCGTTCCCAGGGCTCACCAGCAGCTTCTCTCTTCCCAGATGCTCTTGACTTTCACCAGTTCTGATAGAGCACATGTGCGGCTGAGGGCCATGGGGAGTATTGAATGCCTGAGCGCTCTGCTGTCCACACGTGCCACAATGCGGGTAAGGAGCCAGGCACCCTCCGGCCAGGCCGTCTCATCACCCCTGCACCCCAGAGCAGCCTGCAGCTCTCCCCACGCAGGGCTGCTGCCCAGCCAGCTGCTTTGGGAGCTGTGACCAGCACAATCCTGGAGAGCCCTGACTGCCCTGGACACACACTTGGCTTCAGGGCTTTGGCACCAGCTGCCTCCCTTCAATCATCCTCCTGTTCTTTTTCCCTCACCCAGGACTGGCTCCACTCTCAGAGAGACATACACGGCGATGTCAGCTATAGAGACATCCAGTTTCCAATCCTCGGACAGCTGCTGGGACATCTCCTTCTCCATACTTCTGGGGAAATAGAAAGTGAAGCCGAGGAAGCCGTGTCTAGCCTTCAGAGATTCATGGCTCGGCAAAACAGTAAGAGAAGTTGCTGTGGGCTTCACCCCCCTACGCACGGACATCTCCCCCTATGTCTGCTGCTCTTCCTGACCTCCTTCAGCCCTCACAGCTGCTTCCCACAGCATCCCAGCTGTCATTTTGCTGCAACAGCTAAGTGCTCTCCTGAACTCTGGGATCCATTCTCTGCTGCTCCCATTCCTCCTTCCTTTCAGGATCTAGAACCCCGCTCTTTTGTGGTTCCCAGAGCCAAAGCTACGGCTGATTGCCATGTCCCAAAGCCATGTGTTCCCTCCCAGTGCAGAGCAGATCCATCTCTGCATCCTCCTGGCTGGTCCTGCCAGTACTTCCAGCAGGAAGCTACTCCTGATGCCCTCCAGAAATCTCCTTGACCACTTAAGTCCTGCCACCTTGCAAGCAGATCTCAGGGCAGTTTGGGAAGCTTCCTGGCAAAGCTACTGTGTCTTAGTGACTTTTCTGTGTTTCCCTACTGTTTAGGCAGGAACAATCAAGCACAACAGCCCCCTTTGGAAGGTGATCTCCCCGACTTGGGGCTTTGGGTAAGCAGCTAAGACATACTAATCAGCTCTTGTTGGCGCTCTTGTTCGGCATCAGCCGGGGACTTGTGTGAGCAAAGATCTTCACAATCAGCGGGACTGCCGTGGTCTCCCTGTCCCTGCTGAGAAGGTTCCTGCTGTCCCCGAGCAGGGACGATGCGAGGGCTGCGCTCCAGTGTCCCAGCAGCAGCCCCAGTCCTCCTGGCCACCAGCAAGCTCTGGTTGGCAGCAGGGCCAGCACCCTGTGCCCAGGGCCCCAACCCGCCTCCCGCGCCCCGAGGCCTCTTTTCTCATCCTCCCCATGCAGACACTGCCACCCCTGCTGCCAGCTTTGCTGCGGGCACTGCCACCAGCACTGCTAGGCGACTCTGCAGGGCTGCTGGCGCTGCCCAGTTATGCAGCACCATCAGGGCACTTGGCGTGATATGGCTTTACTTCCTTTCTTCCTCCTCTAGTCCTGTGCACCATACCTCAGACTTTCTGAGAGGACAGACATCGTCCTTGTGTTCATTGAGGCGATGAGAGACTCCAGCATCTTTGACAAGGAGCACACGAGGGACTTGCTGGACGTGGTCATGCAAAACCCTGGCTTCTGGCTGGCGGATGTAAGTGGCCTGTGGCTGGAGTGCCCTGCCTTTTGGCCCTGTCAGGTCTTGTTCCTCTCTCCATCCCTCCTTCCCAACCCCTGTTGTCTCAGGCACCTGAAGCCACATGAAGGCAGCAGAAAGGGATGGTAAGGGCAGCCGAAGAATCCACCGCACTCCAGCAACAGCACCATCCTCACCTGTGTCCCCTCCAGGTGCCAAAGATCACGAGCTGCATCCATGAAAACCTGGAGAGCACCAGCACGGCACCAGCCCGGCAGAGCCTGGACTCCCTGCTTCTGGTGATGGCTGACAGGAGACCGGGGGAGGTGGTCCGGACGCTGCTGAGGATCGCTCCAGCAGGAGACAGGTACTGACCCCAAAAGCCATGAGGGTTTGTCCCCTGTGGGGAGAGGGGCCCGGGGACTCTCTGGCTGCCAGAGCCAAGGAATCCTGCAGGACACCCCCGAGGAGCAGGACCCTCCATCCCACCACGCTTTCCAGCCCTGGGGGTCAGCCAGGCCCGCAGCAGCCACAGCTGAGCGAGCCAGCCCAGAGCCCCCCACCGCGCCCCTGCCAGCCCCACGGGAACACCAGCTCAGCCTCTGCTGCTGCCCAGGGCATCCCATGTGTCCTGCAGCGCTGTGGCCCAGGCTGCCCTGCTGACAGAGCGCTCTGGCTTGCAGGACTGCCCTGGCACTGTGGGAGGTAGTCTTCTCCGCACCCCGGATACCGAAGTTCTTCAAGAAGCTCCTCAGAGAACTCCAAGTCAGCAGAACATTCTACAGCCTGATCAGCTCAGCCACAGACCAGGCCTGCAAACTGCCCTTGGCTGTGAGTTACCAGGAAAGGCCTCGGTCACCTTCAAGAAGCCCAGCAGGCTCTGCCAGTGTCTCACTGCTGCCTTTGCTTGAGCTGATGCCCTCCAGTGAGCTTCAGTCGGAGGATTCTGGTGGCGAGTCCCACGTCCAGAGCTGTCAGAGGCATCCAAGCCTGGTGATAGCCTCCCTGGTCCTCCAAGTCCTCATGAGACTGGCAGAAAGACCTGACATGGTGAGCAGGGTGGCGTCAAGGGGAGCACTGTTGTCAGCTGGGGCTGGGGCAGCAGGTGGGGCGGTGGCTTGGCCTTGGCTGGGGGTCAGGCGGTGGGTGAGAGCTCCAAATGCCCTCCCTGCCGTGCTGGAGCCTGATGGCTGCCGGGGGAGCTTTCCAGGCACAGAGGCTCTCCCAGGCATCTCCCCTTCAGGCCTGTGGGGAAAGGGAAAGGGGATGGCTGAGCAGGGCACAGGGAGTCCTCGCTTTTCTTCCTGCCCTGGCCCTGCTGTCCTGTGTCTCTGCCTGTGTGCCCATGGCCGCCACCTACCAGGAGGCTGCCACAGAGATTCCTGTGCCACCACCTGCCAGGAAGCTGGACAGGAGGCTGGTGCTCAGTGACCAGCTTGCTTGCCAGGGTGGTCTTTGAGTGTTTCACAAGAAGGAAACTGTTCTTCACACAGGCAAGAAAAATGCAGGTTTTCCTGCCGCACGTCATCGGGGTGCTCGACTACGCCAATGTAGACATCAAGACGAAGGCCCTGGAGTTCTTCCGAAATGTGATGGGTCACCTGAAGAGGGAGGAGACCAGCCCCATCACCAAGCAGCTGGTGGAAAAGCTCCTGCCCCTCTTTGATGATGTAAGGCTGATGGAGGAGACCGAGCCCTGCGGGCGGGCAGCTGTCACCCCATGGGCAGCACTGGGAGTAGGGTCCTCTCCACTGGGCTCTTACAGGATGGGTTCTGGGCTTTGCAGCCCAGCACAGCTTCCTCCTGCACAATCTGAGCCTGGAGCATCTCCCCTCACATCAGCCCCCATACTGCTGCTGCTCACCCTGGGCAGAGAGCCGCTGGGTTTGAAGTCCGACTTTCCTCCTTCCTCCCAGGTGTCCAGCCGGCTGCGAGAGCTCGCCATCCGCCTCTTCAGAGAGCGGGTGCAGTCAATGATGGGGCATGACAAGAAGAGCATGAAGAGCTATGTGTGCCGTGCACTGCTCCCCCTCTTCTTTCATCTGAGCGACGAGAGCGACAGCGTGGTCAAGGTACAGCTTCCACACTGAGCACTGAGGCAGAGGAGGGCGTGCCGATACCACATGGGTGGCCTGGGCACCAGGGGACAGGGCTGCTGGCAGCTGGCAGCCTCCACCAGCACAGCCCGTAGGAAGGGTCCCTGCAGACCCAGCGCGAGCCGCAACAGAGAAGCTGCCACGGCCATTTCCATCACCTGCCCTACCTGGTCCCGCAGGGCTCAGCAGCGGCCCGTGGCCACCGAGGCCTGAACAGGCACGTCCCTACGGGCTCCTCAGCTGTCCCTGCAGGTGCTGGGGCTCAAGCTTTGAGCCTCACTCCCTGTCCCCAAGGGCTGTGCCCAAGAGAGCTCCAGATGTTTGGGCCAGGGCATGTCTCTGCTCCCAAAGGGCAGGATTATCCCAGCAACAAAGCCAAGAGGAGGGGGACACCAGGTGCCATCTCCCAGCTTCTGCTGTTCTGCAGGCCGCCAGGGAAGCCCTCCTTGCTGCAGCAGAGCTGCTCCAGTGGAAACAGCTCAAGCACTCGGCACAGACACAGCAGACATGGAGGATTGCAGAGCGCTTGGTGAGGACAACGCCCAAGGCTCAGGGCAGATGGGTGCTGCCCCACATCTGTGGGCTGTGGGCTCTGCAGAGGTGCCTCGTCCGCCCTGCTGCAGCCCGCAGCTGCATCCTTGTTCCCTGTCCTCAAGAACAAAGCCCCCAGGGGCTCTTCCCTCTGCCCCACACCCAGTGGGAGGGAGGGCTGCCAGCACCCCTGGGACCCCTCGGCCTGTGTCTCTCTGTCAGCCTCAGCCCCACAGGGCTCCTGGCTGGGACACAGGAATGGCCTGGGGGGGAAGGGGAACGTGGGTTGTTGGGAGGAGAGACAGCGACTTGCTCACACCCTTGTGCTCTCTCCAGCTGGAGCAGGACAGGAGCAGGGCTGAAGAATACTTGAATCGCAGCCTGCCGTACCTGAAGGATGCTCAGGCCAGCTTGCGAGAGGCGGCCGCGAGGTTCATCGGTGAGTCACAGCCCCCGGGTCCCTCTTTCGGCAGCATGGCCCCAGTCCCCGCCGCTGCCCAGGCGCAAGGAGCAGCCCTGTGGCTGCCAGAGCCCCGGCTGCCCCGTGCAGGGCCTCGGGCTCCCCTCCCAGCCCTGCCCACGTGGGTGGCCTTGGTGGCCGCCTTGCTCAGTCCCACCATGTCAGCTACTGGTCTTCCCTGACGAGGGGAGGGAGCAGGGCTCTGACGGAACTCTGTGCCCAGGGCTGGCTGCGCGGCCCCTGAGGGACCGAAGGGAGGAGGAGAAGCTGGCTGAGATCTGCAGCGGTGAGTAGGGAGCATGGTCCGGAGGGGATGCCTGGGGGTCTCTGCAGACGTGGGAGCTCTGGGTTCTGCTTCTTTCTGTTGCAGCCCTTCAGCCCTTGGAGCAGGACAGCGAACCCTCCATCCGCTCTCTGGCGGCTCAGACCATCCTCATCCTGAGCAACCCAAGGGAGCAGCCAAGATCGCGATGGACCCTGCGAGCCCTGTGCTGCTGGTGCCGCTAAGCCCGGCGGAGGTGCAGCTCTTCTCGGGAGGAGGGCTGGATTTTAATAAAGCTGGAGGAGAATGCCAAAGCCCCGGTGCCCTTCAGATGTGTAGTGCCCTGAGCGTGCTGAGCAGACGGCGTCGTTCCTGGGCTCTCCCGCTGCCGCAGGACGTGGCGGGTTCACAGAATCAGAGGACGGTTTGGGTTGGAAGGGACCTTCACACTCATCCAGTGCCACCCCTGCTGAATGGGAACTGCGGAAGAACCGACGTCCTTACGTTCCTTTAACTGCAGAGTGGCAGTCTGGGGGGATTTTGAATGTGTTAGCTCTGGTGGATACGGGGGCTGAGCTCACAGTTTTACGTAGTGATATTAAGAACAAAGATGCTACATCACAGATTTGTGGTTTGGAGGGACATCTGACCCCTGCTCTCCAAGCTACTGTTACCCTCACAATCGCAAATCCCAAGCCATTTACTGAAACAGTGTTGATTGCCCCAATTAAAGAATATATCCTGGGTATTGATGTCCTAGCAGGGCAGACGGTTGAAACCTTAAGTGGTCGTTTTGCTTTCGGCTCTCTGCACGCAGGATTTGCTATCTGGTCTGTAACTGTCTTGTGTGGATTCCCAAAATGGGATCCTGTTGTGCTGCCTGCACCTGCCAAGGTGGTGACTCTAAAACAATATCGCATCCCGGGGGGGAGGAAGGAATTACTGAGACTATTCGGGCACTCCAGCAAGTGGGGATCACTAAAGAAACCATGACGGCTTTCAATAATCCTATCTGGCCTGTTTGAAAAACAGATGGCACTTGGAGAATGACTGTAGGCGATAGAGAATGGAAGAAAGTCACCCCCCACACCTTGCAGTTATGGTGCCAGCCCTTCTGAGAGCTTCTCTCTCTGCCTTTCTCCCAGAGACGGCGCAGCAGCGGCTGAGCACGGCTCACCAGAGGAGACGGCGTGAACAGCCCCGCCAGGAGCTGCCCGACTACCCTGTGACACCGCTGGCCGCAGCCCAGGACCTCAGTGCCCCGACCGAGGGTCTCCCCAGCACCCTGGGTGAGGCTTCCACACACTGCGGGTGGGAAGGGACTTGCCGGGGGGCAGCTGCGCTTGTACCAGTGTCTCCAGAGGCTTGGGATGCTCCTGGGGGCTGGGTTAGTGCCCCTGTATGTAAACCTCAGGTGTGAATTGGCCTCCGCGTCCTCTGCAGGGGCTCAGCGGAGCTCTCTGAGCCAGCGCAGTGCCCGGAGGGGGCAGGAGGGGAGAGGCAGGTGGGTTAAAGCCCGTTTGCCCTGGCTTTGTGGTGTCCCCATCCTGTGCCGTCAGGTCCCTGCTGGGTCTTTCCCCAGGCGGGGACGCCCTTGGCGGCTTCCCCTGCGGGTCTTGCTCAGACTGCGAGGGTCTGGGCTCCGGATGAGCACGAGGAGGGGTCCCCTTCATGGGGGACATGGCACGAGGGAGGCTTTGGGATGTTTCTCTTGTTGGTGAGCAACACCCTGGACTGCGACCCTGTTTCTGTGGCACTTTCTGGGATCATTCCCACACTTCCTTCCCCTCTTCTCAGGGGGATGATTACTTAGAAAAGGAGAAGATCCTCTTGGAGTCCCTGAAGAAAGCGCCATACACCACTTCACGTCTGTCAGCATCCCGTCCGTCCTTCTGCCCTTCTCTGGACCGCAATTTCTTTGGGGTTTCGCAGTTATTTCTGGAGATCCCGAGGAAAGTGCCCTACTGCGCTTCACCTCTCCCAGCGCCCGGCCATCCTCCCTGCCCCCGACCACCATTTCTGAGAGGGTTTCTTAGAGAAATGGGTTTAAAAGCCCAAGGCTCTTTCGCCTTGTGTTCCCTGCCCCTGAGAGGGCCCCAGCCTGGACTGTTTCTCTGCTGTACCTTTTAAGTTGTATTTTATCTTATAAGTAAGGCATCTTTTTAACGCGCAAACATCTGAGACTCTGATACAGGGAACCTGGGGTCAAGAACGTTTCCGGGACAGTTTTGTGCGCATGAATCCGCGTGTGGCACTGCTTTGCTGATGGAGCTGGGAAGGAAATACTCGTCCTTCTCTGGAGCCGAAAACCACACACAGTGGTTGGAGAAACTGCCGGTTTGACTCGGAAGGATGGAGCCAGAATTTGAGGGCAGAAATCAGTTGCCCCAGGTCCTTGGGTCTGGAGATTGTTCCGGGATGTTCTTCTGGTTTTTAAAGGCCGTCTTCCAGAAAACAACAATCCAAGTGAAGGGTCCAGGCTGTGTTTTCCTCCCCACGCATTTCCCTGTGTGATCTGCTCTGTGACCCCGCGTGAGCAGGGGTTGGACTGGGGGTCTGCAGGGGTCCCTTCAGCCCGGGATTCTGTGACTCTGCCCTGCGGTTCCCCAGCACCCCCAGGATGTTCCACAGCCCACAGGCAACTGCAGCTTTTCCTTTTTGGGCCGATTTCTAAAAAAAACCTGGCTGTGGTTTTGGGCTTCACCTCCTGTCCGGGTACCCCGGGGTGACAGCGGGGCCTCTCCAGTCCTTCCGCGGGCTCTGCCCGGTCGGAGCAGCAAGGCCGGCGATGGGGAGGGGTTCCCGGGGAGGGCAGAGCGCGCCCCGCAGGGCTGCGGGGACGTTTCTAGGCAGGCTCCGCGCTAAACAGCCCCGTTGCTAGGGCAGGGGGGCATTCCCAGCCCGGCGCTGCGGTAGACAGACCCGTTGCTACGGCTGCGGGGCCTTCCAGGCCGGACTCCGCGCGGCGCGGCCCCCGTCGCTATGGGAACGGGGCCCTTCCAGTGCGGGCGGCGCGCAGCATGGCGGTGCCCCTGCCGAGCGCGGCGCTGAGCGGCGTCCGGAGCGGGCGGGCGTTCGGCACGGCTGGTGAGTCCCGGGCCGGGGAGCCCCGGTTCCCCTGGGCGGGCAGCGGGAGCCGCTTGCGGCGTGGCGGGGAGAGCGCTTGGGCGGCTGAATTCCTGGCGTGGCCGGCTTGGGGAGGCGGGGGTGGCTCCGGCTCTTCCCGGGCTCTCTCGGCCTCATCTCTTGCGCTCTGGAGAAAGTGGGAACTCTCTGGCAGCGAAGAGATGGAGTGAAGAGCAGAGGCAATGCCGCTGTTCAGCGGCATTCTTTATTTCATCAGCGCTGGGCAGCACTGGTAGAGTCTTGCACCTGGGCAGGAACAAGCCCAGGTTCCAGCCTAAGCTGGGGAAGGACCTGTTGGAGAGCAGTGTAGGGGAAAGGGAGCTGGGGGTCCTGGGGACAGCAGGGTGAGCATGAGCCAGCACTGGGCCCTTGTGGCCAGGAAGCCAATGGTACTTGGGGTGGGTTAGAAGGGGGTGGTCAGTAGGTCAGAGAGGTTCTCCTGCCCCTCTGCTCTGCCCTGGGGAGACCACACCTGGAATATTGTGTCCAGTTGTGGCCCCTCAGTTCCAGAAGGACAGGGAACTGCTGGAGAGAGTCCAGCGCAGCCACCAAGATGCTGAAGGGAGTGGAGCATCTCCCGTGTGAGGAAAGGCTGAGGGAGCTGGGGCTCTGGAGCTGGAGAAGAGGAGACTGAGGGGGGACTCATTCCTGGGGATCAATATGGAAAGGGGGGTGTCCCGGAGGCACCCCAGGTTCGTTTAAGGGACAACAGGGTCCAAACCAACTTTTGTTAAACCGGTGAGAAACAGGGTTTTAGCATCCAAAAGTGACTTGAATACAGGTTCAGGTACCAGTTGAGGAAAATTATGAAGGGGCAGCAACCAATACGACAGGCGGTGCACAGAGTGCATGCACGTGGCTTCACCAAAACAGTGCCGGAGCCGTCCCTGAGTCCGGGAGGAGTCCGCACTTGCCTGAACACGGTGTGGGGTTATTTTGAAGAGATACACGTGCTGTAGTGAGTACGGAAAGTGCACACTCGCGATTCTGCGAGGGTAAATTTATAATACACTCGCAATCCTGCGAGGGTTAATACACGTGCAGATGTGCACGGAAAGTTACACGTGCTTGTGCGGAAGCAGGGGAGGAAAATACACACGCGATTGTGCGAAGAAATAATTGATACACATGCTTGTATTGAGCACGGAACGTTACACTTGCAAGTGTGCATGGAAAGTACACGTGCTTGTACTAAGCATGGAAAGTACGCGTGCAAATGTGCACGGAAAGTACACGTGCTTGCACTAAGCACGGAAAGTACGCGTGCAAATGTGCACGGAAAGTTACACGTGCTTATGTGGAAGCACGAGAGGAAAATACACCCGTGATTATACGAGGATTAATTTTACACAGGCTCGTATTGAGCATGGAAAGTTACACGTGCATGTGTGCACGGAAAGTATAAATACACTCGCAATCCTGCGATGGGCAGTTTCACTCACACCTGCAGCGGCAAGGCAGCGGAGTCTCCATCCCGGGGGGGCTCTCGGCGGCAGCATCTCGCTCGTGCTCCGAGAGACCCGCGACAAATGGGCGAAGTCTTGACGAGAGTCCAGTTTGTTATTGGCTGATCAGATCTGACTGTGGGCATTCCAGAAGCTTCTCTGTGCCCCCACTCTGGCTGTGGGTGCACCTGAAGCCTCCAAACATCCCCCACACTGGCCGCAGGCGCCCAGCGGCTCCCTGGCACCTCGGCGCTCCCTTCTCCTAACGGCCCTGGCCAGGGGCTCTGGGGCCAAACAAAAGAAGCTGTAGCAGAGAGAGGGGGAGATGTGTCTACTCCTTCCATGATGAAGGAGGGAGGGGGAGAGAGGGGGGTTTGCACCTTGCCACACCCACTGTCCTGTACTGTACCCCACTATACTGCCCCTTCACCCTGCATACCCCCTCCCACCCCCCCTGCACCCCAATGTCCTCCACGTGGTGCTGGTGGATGGATCCAGCTCAGCACAGGGTGGGGTGCCCGACTACTCTTCCTGGGCCCCCCCCAAATCCTGCTGTGAACCAGCAGGTCCCAGTACAGCCCAGCACCGCTGTGCCTGCCCTAGGGTGTTGCAGCCAGTGGGGGGTGCCCAGGAGTGGGTGCTGGCAGTTTGGGGGAGCACCCACCTGGCCCCAGCCCAGGGCAGCGTGTTGGGGTGATCCTGGGTCCCCACACCATGACACCCAGCAGCAGCCACTACGTGTGTGTCACAGGGCTGTGCTTGACACACACACATACCCAAGCACCTCAGAGCCCCCACCACCCTCTCCCATGGGCATCCCCACTCCGATGCCTTCATCACCCTGAGCATCC
>NW_027288811.1:1052500-1055000 GCF_037038585.1 Patagioenas fasciata
TAAGCGTAACCCTAACCCTAAATGACTTTAACCCTAACCCTAATCCCTAACCCTAACCCTACCGTTAACTCTAACCCTAACCAAAACCCCTAACCCTAACACTAACCCTAACCCCTAATCCTAACCCTAACCCTAACCCTAACCCTAATCCTAATCCCTAACCCTAATCCCTAACCCTAACCCTAACCCTAATCCTAATTGACCCTAACCCTAACCCTAATCCCTAAACCCTAACCCTAACCCTAACCCTAACCCTAACCCTAATCCTAAACCCTAACCCTAAACCCTAACCCTAAGAGTAATCCTAAACCCTAACCCTAACCCTAACCCCTAACCCTAACCCTAACCCTAAGCGCAAACCTAAGCGTAGCCCTAACCCTAACCCTAAACCTAATTGACCCTAACCCTAACCCTAATCCCTAACCCTAACCCTAACCCCTAACCCTAACCCCTAACCCTAAGTCTAACCCTAGGCGCAACCCTAAGCGTAACCCTAAGCGTAACCCTAACCCTAACCCTAATTGACCCTAACCCTAACCCTAATCCCTAACCCTAACCCTAACCCCTAACCCTAATTGACCCTAACCCTAACCCTAATCCCTAACCCTAACCCTACCGTTAACTCTAACCCTAACCAAAACCCCTAACCCTAACACTAACCGTAACCCCTAATCCTAACTCTAACCCTAACCCTAACCCTAATCCTAATCCCTAACCCTAATCCCTAACTCTAACCCCTAACCCTAACCCCTAACCCTAAGCGCAACCCTAAGCGTAACCCTAACCCTAACCCTAATTGACCCTAACCCTAAACCCTAATCCCTAACCCTAACCCTACCGTTAACTTTAACCCTAACCAAAACCCCTAACCCTAACACTAACCCTAACCCCTAATCCTAACTGTAACCCTAGCCCCTTAAACTTACCCTAACCTTAACCCTAACCCTAACCCTAACCCTAACCCTAACCGTAACCCTAACCCTAACCCTAATCCTAACCCTAACCCTAACCCTAATCCTAATCCTAATCCTAATCCCTAACCCTAACCCTAATCCTAATTGACCCTAACCCTAAATCTAACCCCTAACCCTAACCCTACCGTTAACTCTAACCCTAACCAAAACCCCTAACCCTAACACTAACCCTAACCCCTAATCCTAACCCTAACCCTAACCCTAACCCTAATCCTAATCCCTAACCCTAATCCCTAACCCTAATCCCTAACCCTAACCCTAACCCCTAACCCTAATCCCTAACCCTAACCCTAACCCCTAACCCTAACCCCTAACCCTAAGCGCAACCCTAAGCGTAACCCTAACCCTAATCCTAATTGACCCTAACCCTAAACCCTAATCCCTAACCCTAACCCTACCGTTAACTCTAACCCTAACCAAAACCCCTAACCCTAACACTAACCCTAACCCCTAATCCTAACTGTAACCCTAGCCCCTTAAACTTACCCTAACCTTAACCCTAACCCTAACCTTTACCCGAACCCTAACCCTAGCACTAACCCTAACCCTAACTCTAAACCCTAACCCTAACCCTAACTCTAACCTAACCCTAACCCCCAACCGACCCTAATCCTAACCCTAAACCTAACCCTAACCCTGACTCTAACCCTAATGGCCCTAACCCTAACGGCCCTAACCCTAACCCTAATGGCCCTAACCCCTAACCCAACCGTAATGGCCCTAACCCTAAGCCTAACCCTAACCCAACCCTAATGGCCCTAACCCTAACTCTAATGGCCCTAACCCTAACCCTAACGGCCCTAACCCTAAACCTAACCTAACAGTAACCCTAAACCTAACCTCTACCCTTAACACTAACCCTATGCCCTAAACCCTAAACATCATCCCTAAACCTAACCCTAACCATAACCCTAAACCCTAACCCTAACCTTTACCCGAACCCTAACCCTAGCACTAACCCTAACCCTAACTCTAAACCCTAACCCTAACCCTAACTCTAACCTAACCCTAACCCCCAACCGACCCTAATCCTAACCCTAAACCTAACCCTAACCCTGACTCTAACCCTAATGGCCCTAACCCTAACGGCCCTAACCCTAACCCTAATGGCCCTAACCCCTAACCCAACCGTAATGGCCCTAACCCTAAGCCTAACCCTAACCCAACCCTAATGGCCCTAACCCTAACTCTAATGGCCCTAACCCTAACCCTAACGGCCCTAACCCTAAACCTAACCTAACAGTAACCCTAAACCTAACCTCTACCCTTAACACTAACCCTATGCCCTAAACCCTAAACATCATCCCTAAACCTAACCCTAACCATAACCCTAAACCCTAACCCTAACACTAATCTTAAATCTAAACCTAACACCTAACCCTAACCCCTAACCCTAACGCTAAGCCTAAACATAACCCTAAGGCCCTAACCCTAAGGCCCTAACCCTACCCTTACGCCTAACCCTTACGCCTAACCCCTAACCCGTAAGACTAACTCTAGCCCTAACCCTAACCCCTACCCCTAAC